>NC_073239.2:53907500-54218088 GCF_029281585.2 Gorilla gorilla gorilla | reverse complement strand
GGAATGGAATGGAATGGAATGGAGTGGAGTGGAATGGAATGGAATGGAATGGAATGGAATGGAATGGAATGGAATGGAATTCAATGGAATAGAATGGAATGGAATGGAATGGAATGGAATCAACCCGAGTAGAAAGGAATGGAACGGAATGGAATGGAATGGAATGGAATGGAATGGAATGGAATGGATTGGAATGGAATGGAATGCAATGAAATGGAATGGAATCGAATGGAATCGAATGGAATGGACTGCAATGAAATGGAATGGAATGGAATGGAATGGAATGGAATGGAATCGAATGGAATCGAATGGAATTGAATGGAATCATCCCGAGTAGAATGGAATGGATTGGAATGGAATGGAATGGAATGGAATGGAATGGAATGGAATGGAATGGAATGGAATGAACCCGAGTAGAACGGAATGGAATGGAATGGAATGGAATGGAATGGAATGGAATGGAATGGAATGGAATGGAATCAACCCGAGTAGAATGGAATGGATAGGAATGGAATGGAATGGAATGGAATGTAATTCAATAGAATGGAATGGAGGGGAATGGAAAGGAATGGAATGGAAAGGAATGGAATCGAATGGAATCGAACGGAATCGAATGGAATGGAGTGGAATAGAGTGGAATCAACCCGAATAGAACGGAACGGAACGGAACGGAACGGAACGGAATGGAATGTAGTGAAATGGAATGGAATCAAATGGAGTCGAACGGAACCGAATGGAATGGAATGGAAGGGAATGGAATGGAATGGAATGGAATGGAATGGAATGGAATGGAATGGAATGGAATCAACCCGAGTAGTACGGAGTGGAATGGAATGGAATGGAATGGAATGGAATGGAATGGAATGCAATGGAATGGAATGGAATGGAATGGAATGGAATGGAATGGAATGGAATGGAATGGAATGGAATCAACCCGAGTAGAACGGAATGGAATGGAATGGAATGGAATGGAATGGAATGGAATGGAATGGAATGGAATGGAATGGAATGGAATCAACCCGAGTAGAATGGAATGGAATGGAATGGAATGGAATGGAATGGAATGGAATGGAATGGAATGGAATGGATTGGAATGGAATGGAATGGAATTCAATGGAATAGAATGGAATGGAATGGAATGGAATGGAATGGAATGGAATAAACCCGAGTAGAACGGAATGGAATGGAATGGAATTGAATGGAATGGAATGGAATGGAATGGAATGGAATGGAATGGAATGGAATCGAATGGAATCGAATGGAATGGAATGGAATGGAATGGAATGGAATGGAATGGAATGGAATCGAATGGAATGGAATGGAATGGAAGCGAATGGAATGGAATGGAATGGAATGGATTGGAATGGAATGGAATGGAATGGAATCAACCCGAGTAGATTGGAATGGATTGGAATGGAATGGAATGGAATGGAATGGAATTCTATGGAATAGAATGAAATGAAATGGAATGGAATGGAATGGAATGGAAAGGAATGGAATGGAATGGAATGGAATGGAATGGAATGGAATGAACCCGAGTAGAACGGAATGGAATGGAATGGAATGGAATGGAATGGAATGGAATGGAATGGAATGGAATGGAATGGAATCAACCCGAGTAGAATGGAATGGATAGGAATGGAATGGAATGGAATGGAATGGAATTCAATAGAATGGAATGGAGGGGAATGGAAAGGAATGGAATGGAAAGGAATGGAATCGAATGGAATCGAACGGAATCGAATGGAATGGAGTGGAATAGAGTGGAATCAACCCGAATAGAACGGAACGGAACGGAACGGAACGGAACGGAATGGAATGGAGTGAAATGGAATGGAAACAAATGGAGTGGAATGGAACCGAATGGAATGGAATGGAAGGGAATGGAATGGAATGGAATGGAATGGAATGGAATGGAATGGAATGGAATGGAATCAACCCGAGTAGAACGGAGTGGAATGGAATGGAATGGAATGGAATGGAATGGAATGCAATGGAATGGAATGGAATGGAATGGAATGGAATGGAATGGAATGGAATGGAATGGAATCAACCCGAGTAGAACGGAATGGAATGGAATGGAATGGAATGGAATGGAATGGAATGGAATGGAATGGAATCAACCCGAGTAGAACGGAATGGAATGGAATGGAATGTAATGTAATGGAATGGAATGGAATGGAATGGAATGGAATGGAATGGAATTCTATGGAATAGAATGGAATGGAATGGAATGGAATGGAATGGAATGAACCCGAGTAGAACGGAATGGAATGGAATGGAATGGAATGGAATTCAATGGAATAGAATGGAATGGAATGGAATGGAATGGAATGGAATGAACCCGAGTAGAACGGAATGGAATGGAATGGAATCGAATGGAATCGAATGGAATGGAATGGAATGGAATGGAATGGAATGGAATGGAATGGAATCGAATGGAATGCAATGGAATGGAAGCGAATGGAATGGAATGGAACGGAATGGAATGGAATGGAGTGGAATGGAATGGAATCAACCCGAGTAGATTGGAATGGATTGGAATGGAATGGAATGGAACGGAATGGAATTCTATGGAGTAGAATGAAATGAAATGGAATGGAATGGAATGGAATGGAATGGAAAGGAATGGAATGGAATGGAATGGAATGGAATGGAATGGAATCGAATGGAATGGAATGAACCCGAGTAGAACGGAATGGAATGGAATGGAATGGAATGGAATGGAATGGAATGGAATGGAATGGAATGGAATGGAATCAACCCGAGTAGAACGGAGTGGAATGGAATGGAATGGAATGGAATGGAATGGAATGCAATGGAATGGAATGGAATGGAATGGAATGGAATGGAATGGAATGGAATGGAATCAACCCGAGTAGAACGGAATGGAATGGAATGGAATGGAATGGAATGGAATGTAATGGAATGGAATGGAATCAACCCGAGTAGAACGGAATGGAATGGAATGGAATGTAATGTAATGGAATGGAATGGAATGGAATGGAATGGAATGGAATGGAATTCAATGGAATAGAATGGAATGGAATGGAATGGAATGGAATGGAATGAACCCGAGCAGAACGGAATGGAATGGAATGGAATGGAATGGAATTCAATGGAATAGAATGGAATGGAATGGAATGGAATGGAATGGAATGAACCCGAGTAGAACGGAATGGAATGGAATGGAATCGAATGGAATCGAATGGAATGGAATGGAATGGAATGGAATGGAATGGAATGGAATCGAATGGAATGCAATGGAATGGAAGCGAATGGAATTTAATGGAACGGAATGGAATGGAATGGAGTGGAATGGAATGGAATCAACCCGAGTAGATTGGAATGGATTGGAATGGAATGGAATGGAATGGAATGGAATTCTATGGAATAGAATGAAAAGAAATGGAATGGAATGGAATGGAATGGAATGGAATGGAATGGAATGGAATGGAATGGAATGGAATGGAATGGAATGAACCCGAGTAGAACGGAATGGAATGGAATGGAATGGAATGGAATGGAATGGAATGGAATGGAATGGAATGGAATGGAATGGAATGGAATCAACCCGAGTAGAATGGAATGGATAGGAATGGAATGGAATGGAATGGAATGGAATTCAATAGAATGGAATGGAGGGGAATGGAAAGGAATGGAATGGAAAGGAATGGAATCGAATGGAATCGAACGGAATCGAATGGAATGGAGTGGAATAGAGTGGAATCAACCCGAATAGAACGGAATGGAACGGAACGGAACGGAACGGAATGGAATTGAGTGAAATGGAATGGAATCAAATGGAGTCGAATGGAACCGAATGGAATGGAATGGAAGGGAATGGAATGGAATGGAATGGAATGGAATGGAATGGAATGGAATGGAATGGAATGGAATGAAATGGAATGGAATGGAATGAACCCGAGTAGAACGGAGTGGAATGGAATGGAATGGAATGGAATGGAATGCAATGGAATGGAATGGAATGGAATGGAATGGAATGGAATCAACCCGAGTAGAACGGAATGGAATGGAATGGAATGGAATGGAATGGAATGGAATGGAATGGAATGGAATGGAATGGAATCAACCCGAGTAGAACGGAATGGAATGGAATGGAATGGAATGGAATGGAATGGAATGGAATGGAATGGAATTTAATGAACCCGAGTAGAACGGAATGGAATGGAATGGAATTGAATGGAATGGAATGGAATGGAATGGAATGGAATGGAATCGAATGGAATCGAATGGAATGGAATGGAATGGAATGGAATGGAATGGAATGGAATCGAATGGAATGGAATGGAATGGAAGCGAATGGAATGGAATGGAATGGAATGGAATGGAATGGAATGGAATGGAATGGAATGGAATGGAATCAACCCGAGTAGATTGGAATGGATTGGAATGGAATGGAATGGAATGGAATGGAATTCTATGGAATAGAATGAAATGAAATGGAATGGAATGGAATGGAATGGAATGGAATGGAAAGGAATGGAATGGAATGGAATGGAATGGAATGGAATGGAATGGAATGGAATGGAATGAACCCGAGTAGAACGGAATGGAATGGAATGGAATTGAATGGAATGGAATGGAAAGGAATGGAATGGAATGGAATGGAATGGAATGGAATGGAATGGAATGAACCCGAGTAGAACGGAATGGAATGGAATGGAATCGAATGGAATCGAATGGAATGGAGTGGAATAGAATGGAATCAACCCGAATAGAACGGAACGGAACGGAACAGAACGGAACAGAACGGAATGGAATGGAGTGAAATGGAATGGAATCAAACGGAATCGAATGGAACAGAATGGAATGGAATGGAAGGGAATGGAATGCAATGGAATGGAATGGAATGGAATGGAATTCAATGGAATAGAATGGAATGGAATGGAATGGAATGGAATGGAATGAACCCGAGTAGAACGGAATGGAATGGAATGGAATTGAATGGAATGGAATGGAATGGATTGGAATGGAATGGAATCGAATGGAATGGAATGGAATGGAATGGAATGGAATGGAATGGAATGGAATGGAATGGAATGGAATCGAACGGAATGGAATGGAATGGAAGCGAATGGAATGGAATGGAATGGAATGGAGTGGAATGGAATGGAATGGAATGGAATCAACCCGAGTAGATTGGAATGGATTGGAATGGAATGAAATGGAATGGAATGGAATTCAATGGAAAAAATGAAATGGAATGGAATGGAATGGAATGGAATAGAATCGAATGGAATCGAATGGAATCGAATGGAATGGAGTGGAATAGAATGGAATCAACCCGAGTAGAATGGAATGGAATGGAACGGAACGGAACGGAACGGAACGGAAAGGAACGGAATGGAATGGAGTGAAATGGAATGGAATCGAATGGAATCGAACGGAACCGAATGGAATGGAAAGAAGGGAACGGAATGGAATGGAATGGAATGGAATGGAATGGAATCAACCCGAGTAGAATGGAATGGATTGGAATGGAATGGAATGGAATGGAAAGGAATTCAATGGAATAGAATGAAATGGAATGGAATGGAATGGAATGGAATCGAATGGAATCGAATGGAATTGAATGGAATGGAGTGGAAGAGAATGGAATCAACTCGAGTAGAACGGAATGGAATGGAACGGAATGGAACGGAATGGAACGGAATGAAACGGAACGGAATGGAATGGAGTGAAATGGAAAGGAATCTAATGGAATCGAATGGAACCGAATGGAATGGAATGGAACGGAATGGAATGGAATGGACTGGAATGGAATGGAATCAACCCTAGTAGAATGTAATGGATTGGAATGGAATGGAATGGAATGGAATGGAATGGAATGGAATGGAATGGAATGGAATCGAATGGAATGGAGTGGAATGGAATGGAATGCAATCAACCCGAGTAGAACGGAATGGAATGGAATGGAATGGAATGGAATGGAATGGAATGGAATGGAATGGAATGGAATGGAATCGAATGGAATTGAATGGAATCAAATGGAATGGAATGGAATCGAATGTAATCAACCCGAGTAGAACGGAATGGAATGGAATGGAATGGAATGGAATGGAATGGAATGGAATTGAGTGGAATGGAATGGAATGGAATGGAATGGAATGGAATGGAATGGAATGGAATCAACACGAGTAGAACGGAATGGAATGGAATGGAATGGAATGGAATGGAATGGAATGGAATGGAATGGAATGGAATGGAATTCAATGGAATGGAACGGAATGGAATGGAATGGAATGGAATGGAATGGAATGGAGTGCAGTGGAATGGAATGGAATGGAATGGAATGGAATGGAATGGAATGGAATGGAATGGAATGGAATGGAATTCAATGGAATAGAATGGAATGGAATGGAATGGAATGGAATCAACCCGAGTAGAAAGGAATGGAACGGAATGGAATGGAATGGAATGGAATGGAATGGAATGGAATGGAATGGAATGGAATGGAATGCAATGAAATGGAATGGAATCGAATGGAATCGAATGGAATGGACTGTAATGAAATGGAATGGAATGGAATGGAATGGAATGGAATGGAATGGAATGGAATTGAATTGAATGGAATCAACCCGAGTAAAATGGAATGGATTGGAATGGAATGGAATGGAATGGAATCGAATGGAATTGAATGGAATCAAATGGAATGGAATGGAATCGAATGTAATCAACCCGAGTAGAACGGAATGGAATGGAATGGAATGGAATGGAATGGAATGGAACGGAATGGAATGGAATTGAGTGGAATGGAATGGAATGGAATGGAATGGAATGGAATTCAATGGAATGGAATGGAATGGAATGGAATCAACCCGAGTAGAACGGAATGGAATGGAATGGAATGGAATGGAATGGAGTGGAATGGAATGGAATGGAATGGAATTCAATGGAATGGAACGGAATGGAATGGAATGGAATGGAATGGAATGGAATGGAATCGAATGGAATGGAGTGGAGTGGAGTGGAATGGAATGGAATGGAATGGAATGGAATGGAATGGAATGGAATGGAATGGAATTCAATGGAATAGAATGGAATGGAATGGAATGGAATGGAATCAACCCGAGTAGAAAGGAATGGAACGGAATGGAATGGAATGGAATGGAATGGAATGGAATGGAATGGAATGGAATGGAATGCAATGAAATGGAATGGAATCGAATGGAATCGAATGGAATGGACTGTAATGAAATGGAATGGAATGGAATTGAATGGAATGGAATGGAATGGAATGGAATGGAATTGAATGGAATCAACCCGAGTAGAATGGAATGGATTGGAATGGAATGGAATGGAATGGAATCGAATGGAATGGAATGGAATGGAATGGAATGGAATGAACCCGAGTAGAACGGAATGGAATGGAATGGAATGGAATGGAATGGAATGGAATGGAATGGAATGGAATGGAATGGAATGGAATCAACCCGAGTAGAATGGAATGGATAGGAATGGAATGGAATGGAATGGAATGTAATTCAATAGAATGGAATGGAGGGGAATGGAAAGGAATGGAATGGAAAGGAATGGAATCGAATGGAATCGAACGGAATCGAATGGAATGGAGTGGAATAGAGTGGAATCAACCCGACTAGAACGGAACGGAACGGAACGGAACGGAACGGAATGGAATGGAGTGAAATGGAATGGAATCAAATGGAGTCGAATGGAACCGAATGGAATGGAATGGAAGGGAATGGAATGGAATGGAATGGAATGGAATGGAATGGAATGGAATGGAATGGAATGGAATGGAATCAACCCGAGTAGAACGGAGTGGAATGGAATGGAATGGAATGGAATGGAATGGAATGCAATGGAATGGAATGGAATGGAATGGAATGGAATGGAATGGAATGGAATGGAATGGAATGGAATCAACCCGAGTAGAACGGAATGGAATGGAATGGAATGGAATGGAATGGAATGGAATGGAATGGAATGGAATGGAATCAACCCGAGTAGAACGGAATGGAATGGAATGGAATGGAATGGAATGGAATGGAATGGAATGGAATGGAATGGAATGGAATGGAATGGAATTCAATGGAATAGAATGGAATGGAATGGAAAGGAATGGAATGGAATGAACCCGAGTAGAACGGAATGGAATGGAATGGAATGGAATGGAATGGAATGGAATGGAATGGAATGGAATGGAATGGAATGGAATCGAATGGAATGGAATGGAATGGAAGCGAATGGAATGGAATGGAATGGAACGGAATGGAATGGAATGGAAAGGAATGGAATGGAATGGAATGGAATGGAATCAACCCGAGCAGATTGGAATGGATTGGAATGGAATGGAATGGAATGGAATGGAATTCTATGGAATAGAATGAAATAAAATGGAATGGAATGGAATGGAATGGAATGGAATGGAAAGGAATGGAATGGAATGGAATGGAATGGAATGGAATGGAATGGAATGAACCCGAGTAGAACGGAATGGAATGGAATGGAATGGAATGGAATGGAATGGAATGGAATGGAATGGAATGGAATGGAATGGAATGGAATCAACCCGAGTAGAATGGAATGGATAGGAATGGAATGGAATGGAATGGAATGGAATTCAATAGAATGGAATGGAGGGGAATGGAAAGGAATGGAATGGAAAGGAATGGAATCGAATGGAATCGAACGGAATCGAATGGAATGGAGTGGAATAGAGTGGAATCAACCCGAATAGAACGGAACGGAACGGAACGGAACGGAACGGAATGGAATGGAGTGAAATGGAATGGAATCAAATGGAGTCGAATGGAACCGAATGGAATGGAATGGAATGGAATGGAATGGAATGGAATGGAATGGAATGGAATGGAATGGAATGGAATGGAATCAACCCGAGTAGAACGGAGTGGAATGGAATGGAACGAATGGAATGGAATGGAATGCAATGGAATGGAATGGAATGGAATGGAATGGAATGGAATGGAATGGAATGGAATGGAATGGAATGGAATCAACCCGAGTAGAACGGAATGGAATGGAATGGAATGGAATGGAATGGAATGGAATGGAATGGAATCAACCCGAGTAGAACGGAATGGAATGGAATGGAATGGAATGGAATGGAATGGAATGGAATGGAATGGAATGGAATGGAATGGAATTCAATGGAATAGAATGGAATGGAATGGAATGGAATGGAATGGAATGAACCCGAGTAGAACGGAATGGAATGGAATGGAATTGAATGGAATGGAATGGAATGGAATGGAATGGAATGGAATCGAATGGAATGGAATGGAATGGAATGGAATGGAATGGAATGGAATGTAATCGAATGGAATGGAATGGAATGGAAGCGAATGGAATGGAATGGAATGGAATGGAATGGAATGGAATGGAATGGAATGGAATCAACCCGAGTAGATTGGAATGGATTGGAATGGAATGGAATGGAATGGAATGGAATTCTATGGAATAGAATGAAATGAAATGGAATGGAGTGGAATGGAATGGAATGGAAAGGAATGGAATGGAATGGAATGGAATGGAATGGAATGGAATGGAATGAACCCGAGTAGAACGGAATGGAATGGAATGGAATGGAATGGAATGGAATGGAATGGAATGGAATGGAATGGAATGGAATGGAATGGAATGGAATGGAATGGAATGGAATGGAATGGAATGGAATCAACCCGAGTAGAATGGAATGGATAGGAATGGAATGGAATGGAATGGAATGGAATTCAATAGAATGGAATGGAGGGGAATGGAAAGGAATGGAATGGAAAGGAATGGAATCGAATGGAATCGAACGGAATCGAATGGAATGGAGTGGAATAGAGTGGAATCAACCCGAATAGAACGGAACGGAACGGAACGTAACGGAACGGAATGGAATTGAGTGAAATGGAATGGAATCAAATGGAGTCGAATGGAACCGAATGGAATGGAATGGAAGGGAATGGAATGGAATGGAATGGAATGGAATGGAATGAAATGGAATGGAATGGAATGGGATGAACCCTAGTAGAACGGAGTGGAATGGAATGGAATGGAATGGAATGGAATGGAATGGAATGCAATGGAATGGAATGGAATGGAATGGAATGGAATGGAATGGAATGGAATGGAATGGAATGGAATGGAATCAACCCGAGTAGAACGGAATGGAATGGAATGGAATGGAATGGAATGGAATGGAATGGAATGGAATGGAATCAACCCGAGTAGAACGGAATGGAATGGAATGGAATGGAATGGAATGGAATGGAATGGAATGGAATGGAATGGAATGGAATGGAATGGAATTCAATGGAATAGAATGGAATGGAATGGAATGGAATGGAATGGAATTTAATGAACCCGAGTAGAACGGAATGGAATGGAATGGAATTGAATGGAATGGAATGGAATGGAATGGAATGGAATGGAATCGAATGGAATCGAATGGAATGGAATGGAATGGAATGGAATGGAATGGAATGGAATGGAATGGAATCGAATGGAATGGAATGGAATGGAAGCGAATGGAATGGAATGGAATGGAATGGAATGGAATGGAATGCAATGGAATGGAATGGAATGGAATGGAATGGAATGGAATGGAATGGAATGGAATGGAATCAACCCGAGTAGATTGGAATGGATTGGAATGGAATGGAATGGAATGGAATGGAATTCTATGGAATAGATGAAATGAAATGGAATGGAATGGAATGGAATGGAATGGAAAGGAATGGAATGGAATGGAATGGAATGGAATGGAATGGAATGGAATGGAATGGAATGAACCCGAGTAGAACGGAATGGAATGGAATGGAATGGAATGGAATGGAATGGAATGGAATGTAATTCAATAGAATAGAATGGAAGGGAATGGAAAGGAATGGAAAGGAATGGAATGGAATGGAATGGAATCGAATGGAATCGAATGGAATCGAATGGAATGGAGTGGAATAGAATGGAATCAACCCGAATAGAACGGAACGGAACGGAACAGAACGGAACAGAACGGAATGGAATGGAGTGAAATGGAATGGAATCAAATGGAATTGAATGGAACAGAATGGAATGGAATGGAAGGGAATGGAATGCAATGGAATGGAATGGAATGGAATGGAATTCAATGGAATAGAATGGAATGGAATGGAATGGAATGGAATGGAATGAACCCGAGTAGAACGGAATGGAATGGAATGGAATTGAATGGAATGGAATGGAATGGAATGGAATGGAATGGAATCGAATGGAATCGAATGGAATGGAATGGAATGGAATGGAATGGAATGGAATGGAATGGAATGGAATGGAATCGAATGGAATGGAATGGAATGGAAGCGAATGGAATGGAATGGAATGGAATGGAATGGAATGGAATGGAATGGAATGGAATGGAATCAACCCGAGTAGATTGGAATGGATTGGAATGGAATGAAATGGAATGGAATGGAATTCAATGGAAAAAATGAAATGGAATGGAATGGAATGGAATGGAATGGAATGGAATAGAATCGAATGGAATCGAATGGAATCGAATGGAATGGAGTGGAATAGAATGGAATCAACCCGAGTAGAATGGAATGGAATGGAACGGAACGGAACGGAACGGAACGGAACGTAACGGAATGGAATTGAGTGAAATGGAATGGAATCGAATGGAATCGAACGGAACCGAATGGAATGGAAAGAAGGGAACGGAATGGAATGGAATGGAATGGAATGGAATCAACCCGAGTACAATGGAATGGATTGGAATGGAATGGAATGGAATGGAAAGGAATTCAATGGAATAGAATGAAATGGAATGGAATGGAATGGAATGGAATGGAATGGAATCGAATGGAATCGAATGGAATCGAATGGAATGGAGTGGAAGAGAATGGAATCAACTCGAGTAGAACGGAATGGAATGGAACGGAATGGAACGGAATGGAACGGAATGAAACGGAACGGAATGGAATGGAGTGAAATGGAATGGAATCTAATGGAATCGAATGGAACCGAATGGAATGGAATGGAACGGAATGGAATGGAATGGACTGGAATGGAATGGAATCAACCCTAGTAGAATGTAATGGATTGGAATGGAATGGAATGGAATGGAATGGAATGGAATCGAATGGAATCGAATGGAATGGAATGGAATGGAATGGAATGGAATCAACCCGAGTAGAACGGAATGGAATGGAATGGAATGGAATGGAATGGAATGGAATGGAATGGAATGGAATTGAATGGAATTGAATGGAATCAAATGGAATGGAATGGAATCGAATGTAATCAACCCGAGTAGAACGGAATGGAATGGAATGGAATGGAATGGAATGGAATGGAATGGAATGGAATTGAGTGGAATGGAATGGAATGGAATGGAATGGAATGGAATGGAATGGAATGGAATGGAATCAACACGAGTAGAACAGAATGGAATGGAATGGAATGGAATGGAATGGAATGGAATGGAATTCAATGGAATGGAATGGAATGGAATGGAATCAACCAGAGTAGAACGGAATGGAATGGAATGGAAAGGAATGGAATGGAGTGGAATGGAATGGAATGGAATGGAATTCAATGGAATGGAACGGAATGGAATGGAATGGAATGGAATGGAATGGAATGGAATGGAATGGAATGGAGTGGAGTGGAATGGAATGGAATGGAATGGAATGGAATGGAATGGAATGGAATTCAATGGAATAGAATGGAATGGAATGGAATGGAATGGAATCAACCCGAGTAGAAAGGAATGGAACGGAATGGAATGGAATGGAATGGAATGGAATGGAATGGAATGGAATGGAATGGAATGGAATGGAATGGAATGCAATGAAATGGAATGGAATCGAATGGAATCGAATGGAATGGACTGTAATGAAATGGAATGGAATGGAATGGAATGGAATGGAATGGAATGGAATGGAATTGAATGGAATCAACCCGAGTAGAATGGAATGGATTGGAATGGAATGGAATGGAATGGAATCGAATGGAATGGAATGGAATGGAATGGAATGGAATGCAATGGAATGGAATGGAATGGAATGGAATGGAATGGAATGGAATGGAATGGAATCAACCCGAGTAGAACGGAATGGAATGGAATGGAATGGAATGGAATCGAATGGAATCGAATGGAATGGAATGGAATGGAATGGAATCAACCCGAGTAGAACGGAATGGAATGGAATGGAATGGAATGGAATGGAATGGAATGGAATGGAATGGAATCAACCCGAGTAGAACGGAATGGAATGGAATGGAATGGAATGGAATGGAATGGAATGGAATGGAATGGAATGGAATCAACCCGAGTAGAACGGAATGGAATGGAATGGAATGGAATGGAATGGAATGGAATGGAATGGAATGGAATGGAATGGAATGGAATTCAATGGAATAGAATGGAATGGAATGGAATGGAATGGAATGGAATGGAATGAACCCGAGTAGAACGGAATGGAATGGAATGGAATTGAATGGAATGGAATGGAATGGAATGGAATGGAATGGAATGGAATCGAATGGAATGGAATGGAATGGAAGCGAATGGAATGGAATGGAATGGAATGGAATGGAATGGAATGGAATGGAATCAACCCGAGTAGATTGGAATGGATTGGAATGGAATGGAATGGAATGGAATGGAATTCTATGGAATAGAATGAAATGGAATGGAATGGAATGGAATGGAATGGAAAGGAATGGAATGGAATGGAATGGAATGGAATGGAATGGAATGGAATGGAATGGAATGAACCCGAGTAGAACGGAATGGAATGGAATGGAATGGAATGGAATGGAATGGAATGGAATGGAATGGAATGGAATGGAATGGAATGGAATCAACCCGAGTAGAATGGAATGGATAGGAATGGAATGGAATGGAATGGAATGTAATTCAATAGAATGGAATGGAGGGGAATGGAAAGGAATGGAATGGAAAGGAATGGAATCGAATGGAATCGAACGGAATCGAATGGAATGGAGTGGAATAGAGTGGAATCAACCCGAATAGAACGGAACGGAACGGAACGGAAAGGAACGGAATGGAATGGATTGAAATGGAATGGAATCAAATGGAGTCGAATGGAACCGAATGGAATGGAATGGAAGGGAATGGAATGGAATGGAATGGAATGGAATGGAATGGAATGGAATGGAATGGAATGGAATGGAATGGAATCAACCCGAGTAGAACGGAGTGGAATGGAATGGAATGGAATGGAATGGAATGGAATGGAATGCAATGGAATGGAATGGAATGGAATGGAATGGAATGGAATGGAATGGAATGGAATCAACCCGAGTACAACGGAATGGAATGGAATGGAATGGAATGGAATGGAATGGAAAGGAATGGAATGGAATGGAATGGAATGGAATGGAATCAACCCGAGTAGAACGGAATGGAATGGAATGGAATGGAATGGAATGGAATGGAATGGAATGGAATGGAATGGAATGGAATTCAATGGAATAGAATGGAATGGAATGGAATGGAATGGAATGGAATGAACCCGAGTAGAACGGAATGGAATGGAATGGAATGGAATGGAATGGAATGGAATGGAATGGAATGGAATGGAATGGAATGGAATGGAATGGAATGGAATGGAATTGAGTGGAATGGAATGGAATGGAATGGAATGGAATGGAATGGAATGGAATGGAATCAACACGAGTAGAACGGAATGGAATGGAATGGAATGGAATGGAATGGAATGGAATGGAATTCAATGGAATGGAATGGAATGGAATGGAATCAACCCGAGTAGAACGGAATGGAATGGAATGGAGTGGAAAGGAATGGAATGGAGTGGAATGGAATGGAATGGAATGGAATGGAGTAGAGTGGAATGGAATGGAATGGAATGGAATGGAATGGAATGGAATGGAATGGAATGGAATGGAATTCAATGGAATAGAATGGAATGGAATGGAATGGAATGGAATCAACCCGAGTAGAAAGGAATGGAACGGAATGGAATGGAATGGAATGGAATGGAATGGAATGTAATGGAATGGAATGGAATGGAATGCAATGAAATGGAATGGAATCGAATGGAATCGAATGGAATGGACTGTAATGAAATGGAATGGAATGGAATGGAATGGAATGGAATGGAATGGAATGGAATGGAATTGAATGGAATCAACCCGAGTAGAATGGAATGGATTGGAATGGAATGGAATGGAATGGAATCGAATGGAATGGAATGGAATGGAATGGAATGGAATGAACCCGAGTAGAACGGAATGGAATGGAATGGAATGGAATGGAATGGAATGGAATGGAATGGAATGGAATGGAATGGAATGGAATCAACCCTAGTAGAATGGAATGGATAGGAATGGAATGGAATGGAATGGAATGTAATTCAATAGAATGGAATGGAGGGGAATGGAAAGGAATGGAATGGAAAGGAATGGAATCGAATGGAATCGAACGGAATCGAATGGAATGGAGTGGAATAGAGTGTAATCAACCCGAATAGAACGGAACGGAACGGAACGGAACGGAACGGAATGGAATGGAGTGAAATGGAATGGAATCAAATGGAGTCGAATGGAACCGAATGGAATGGAATGGAAGGGAATGGAATGGAATGGAAGGGAATGGAACGGAATGGAATGGAATGGAATGGAATGGAATGGAATGGAATGGAATGGAATGGAATGGAATGGAATGGAATGCAATCAACCCGAGTAGAACGGAGTGGAATGGAATGGAATGGAATGGAATGGAATGGAATGCAATGGAATGGAATGGAATGGAATGGAATGGAATGGAATGGAATGGAATGCAATGGAATCAACCCGAGTAGAACGGAATGGAATGGAATGGAATGGAATGGAATGGAATGGAATGGAATGGAACGGAATCAACCCGAGTAGAACGGAATGGAATGGAATGGAATGGAATGGAATGGAATGGAATGGAATGGAATGGAATGGAATGGAATGGAATGGAATGGAATGGAATGGAATGGAATTCAATGGAATGGAATGGAATGGAATGGAATGGAATGGAATGGAATGACCCCGAGTAGAACGGAATGGAATGGAATGGAATTGAATGGAATGGAATGGAATGGAATGGAATGGAATGGAATCGAATGGAATCGAATGGAATGGAATGGAATGGAATGGAATGGAATGGAATGGAATCGAATGGAATGGAATGGAATGGAAGCGAATGGAATGGAATGGAATGGAATGGAATGGAATGGAATGGAATGGAATGGAATCAACCCGAGTAGATTGGAATGGATTGGAATGGAATGGAATGGAATGGAATTCTATGGAATAGAATGAAATGAAATGGAATGGAATGGAATGGAATGGAATGGAAAGAAAGGAATGGAATGGAATGGAATGGAATGGAATGGAATGGAATGGAATGGAATGAACCCGAGTAGAACGGAATGGAATGGAATGGAATGGAATGGAATGGAATGGAATGGAATGGAATGGAATGGAATGGAATCAACCCTAGTAGAATGGAATGGATAGGAATGGAATGGAATGGAATGGAATGTAATTCAATAGAATGGAATGGAGGGGAATGGAAAGGAATGGAATGGAAAGGAATGGAATCGAATGGAATCGAACGGAATCGAATGGAATGGAGTGGAATAGAGTGTAATCAACCCGAATAGAACGGAACGGAACGGAACGGAACGGAACGGAATGGAATGGAGTGAAATGGAATGGAATCAAATGGAGTCGAATGGAACCGAATGGAATGGAATGGAAGGGAATGGAATGGAATGGAAGGGAATGGAATGGAATGGAATGGAATGGAATGGAATGGAATGGAATGGAATGGAATGGAATGGAATGGAATGGAATGCAATCAACCCGAGTAGAACGGAGTGGAATGGAATGGAATGGAATGGAATGGAATGGAATGCAATGGAATGGAATGGAATGGAATGGAATGGAATGGAATGGAATGGAATGCAATGGAATCAACCCGAGTAGAACGGAATGGAATGGAATGGAATGGAATGGAATGGAATGGAATGGAATGGAACGGAATCAACCCGAGTAGAACGGAATGGAATGGAATGGAATGGAATGGAATGGAATGGAATGGAATGGAATGGAATGGAATGGAATGGAATGGAATGGAATGGAATTCAATGGAATAGAATGGAATGGAATGGAATGGAATGGAATGGAATGACCCCGAGTAGAACGGAATGGAATGGAATGGAATTGAATGGAATGGAATGGAATGGAATTCAATGGAATGGAATGGAATGGAATGGAATGGAATGGAATGGAATGACCCCGAGTAGAACGGAATGGAATGGAATGGAATTGAATGGAATGGAATGGAATGGAATGGAATGGAATGGAATCGAATGGAATCGAATGGAATGGAATGGAATGGAATGGAATGGAATGGAATGGAATCGAATGGAATGGAATGGAATGGAAGCGAATGGAATGGAATGGAATGGAATGGAATGGAATGGAATGGAATGGAATGGAATCAACCCGAGTAGATTGGAATGGATTGGAATGGAATGGAATGGAATGGAATTCTATGGAATAGAATGAAATGAAATGGAATGGAATGGAATGGAATGGAATGGAAAGAAAGGAATGGAATGGAATGGAATGGAATGGAATGGAATGGAATGGAATGGAATGAACCCGAGTAGAACGGAATGGAATGGAATGGAATGGAATGGAATGGAATGGAATGGAATGGAATGGAATGGAATGGAATCAACCCTAGTAGAATGGAATGGATAGGAATGGAATGGAATGGAATGGAATGTAATTCAATAGAATGGAATGGAGGGGAATGGAAAGGAATGGAATGGAAAGGAATGGAATCGAATGGAATCGAACGGAATCGAATGGAATGGAGTGGAATAGAGTGTAATCAACCCGAATAGAACGGAACGGAACGGAACGGAACGGAACGGAATGGAATGGAGTGAAATGGAATGGAATCAAATGGAGTCGAATGGAACCGAATGGAATGGAATGGAAGGGAATGGAATGGAATGGAAGGGAATGGAATGGAATGGAATGGAATGGAATGGAATGGAATGGAATGGAATGGAATGGAATGGAATGGAATGGAATGCAATCAACCCGAGTAGAACGGAGTGGAATGGAATGGAATGGAATGGAATGGAATGGAATGCAATGGAATGGAATGGAATGGAATGGAATGGAATGGAATGGAATGGAATGCAATGGAATCAACCCGAGTAGAACGGAATGGAATGGAATGGAATGGAATGGAATGGAATGGAATGGAATGGAACGGAATCAACCCGAGTAGAACGGAATGGAATGGAATGGAATGGAATGGAATGGAATGGAATGGAATGGAATGGAATGGAATGGAATGGAATGGAATGGAATGGAATTCAATGGAATAGAATGGAATGGAATGGAATGGAATGGAATGGAATGACCCCGAGTAGAACGGAATGGAATGGAATGGAATTGAATGGAATGGAATGGAATGGAATGGAATGGAATGGAATCGAATGGAATCGAATGGAATGGAATGGAATGGAATGGAATGGAATGGAATGGAATGGAATCGAATGGAATGGAATGGAATGGAAGCGAATGGAATGGAATGGAATGGAATGGAATGGAATGGAATGGAATGGAATGGAATCAACCCGAGTAGATTGGAATGGATTGGAATGGAATGGAATGGAATGGAATTCTATGGAATAGAATGAAATGAAATGGAATGGAATGGAATGGAATGGAATGGAAAGAAAGGAATGGAATGGAATGGAATGGAATGGAATGGAATGGAATGGAATGGAATGGAATGAACCCGAGTAGAACGGAATGGAATGGAATGGAATGGAATGGAATGGAATGGAATGGAATGGAATGGAATGGAATGGAACCAACCCGAGTAGAATGGAATGGATAGGAATGGAATGGAATGGAATGGAATGTAATTCAATAGAATGGAATGGAGGGGAATGGAAAGGAATGGAATGGAAAGGAATGGAATCGAATGGAATCGAACGGAATCGAATGGAATGGAGTGGAATAGAGTGGAATCAACCCGAAAAGAACGGAACGGAACGGAACGGAACGGAATGGAATGGAGTGAAATGGAATGGAATCAAATGGAGTCAAATGGAACCGAATGGAATGGAATGGAAGGGAATGGAATGGAATGGAATGGAATGGAATGGAATGGAATGGAATGGAATGGAATGGAATGGAATCAACCCGAATAGAACGGAGTGGAATGGAATGGAATGGAATGGAATGGAATGGAATGGAATGGAATGGAATGGAATGGAATCAACCCGAGTAGAACGGAATGGAATGGAATGGAATGGAATGGAATGGAATGGAATGGAATGGAATGGAATGGAATGGAATGGAATTCAATGGAATAGAATGGAATGGAATGGAATGGAATGGAATGGAATGAACCGGAGTAGATCGGAATGGAATGGAATGGAATTGAATGGAATGGAATGGAATGGAATGGAATGGAATGGAATGGAATGGAATGGAATGGAATCGAATGGAATGGAATGGAATGGAATGGAATGGAATGGAATGGAATGGAATCGAATGGAATGGAATGGAATGGAAGCGAATGGAATGGAATGGAATGGAATGGAATGGAATGGAATGGAATGGAATGGAATGGAATCAACCCGAGTAGATTGGAATGGATTGGAATGGAATGGAATGGAATGGAATGGAATTCTATGGAATAGAATGAAATGAAATTGAATGGAATGGAATGGAATGGAATGGAAAGGAGTGGAATGGAATGGAATGGAATGGAATGGAATGGAATGGAATGGAATGGAATGGAATGAACCCGAGTAGAACGGAATGGAATGGAATGGAATGGAATTCAATAGAATAGAATGGAAGGGAATGGAATGGAATGGAAAGGAATGGAATGGAATGGAATGGAATCGAATGGAATCGAATGGAATCGAATGGAATGGAGTGGAATAGAATGGAATCAACCCGAATAGAACGGAACGGAACGGAACAGAACGGAACAGAACGGAATGGAATGGAGTGAAATGGAATGGAATCAAATGGAATCGAATGGAACAGAATGGAATGGAATGGAAGGGAATGGAATGCAATGGAATGGAATGGAATGGAATGGAATTCAATGGAATAGAATGGAATGGAATGGAATGGAATGGAATGGAATGAACCCGAGTAGAACGGAATGGAATGGAATGGAATTGAATGGAATGGAATGGAATCGAATGGAATCGAATGGAATGGAATGGAATGGAATGGAATGGAATGGAATGGAATGGAATCGAATTGAATGGAATGGAATGGAAGCGAATGGAAAGGAATGGAATGGAATGGAATGGAATGGAATGGAATGGAATGGAATCAACCCGAGTAGATTGGAATGGATTGGAATGGAATGAAATGGAATGGAATGGAATTCAATGGAAAAAATGAAATGGAATGGAATGGAATGGAATGGAATGGAATGGAATAGAATCGAATGGAATCGAATGGAATCGAATGGAATGGAGTGGAATAGAATGGAATCAACCCGAGTAGAATGGAATGGAATGGAACGGAACGGAACGGAACGGAATGGAATGGAGTGAAATGGAATGGAATCGAACGGAACCGAATGGAATGGAAAGAAGGGAACGGAATGGAATGGAATGGAATGGAATGGAATCAACCCGAGTAGAATGGAATGGATTGGAATGGAATGGAATGGAATGGAATGGAAAGGAATTCAATGGAATAGAATGAAATGGAATGGAATGGAATGGAATGGAATGGAATCGAATGGAATCGAATGGAATCGAATGGAATGGAGTGGAAGAGAATGGAATCAACTCGAGTAGAACGGAATGGAATGGAACGGAATGGAACGGAATGGAACGGAATGAAACGGAACGGAGTGGAATGGAGTGAAATGGAATGGAATCGAATGGAATCGAATGGAACCGAATGGAATGGAATGGAACGGAATGGAATGGAATGGACTGGAATGGAATGGAATCAACCCTAGTAGAATGTAATGGATTGGAATGGAATGGAATGGAATGGAATGGAATGGAATGGAATGGAATCGAATGGAATGGAATGGAATGGAATGGAATGGAATCAACCCGAGTAGAACGGAATGGAATGGAATGGAATGGAATGGAATGGAATGGAATGGAATGGAATGGAATGGAATCGAATGGAATTGAATGGAATCAAATGGAATGGAATGGAATCGAATGTAATCAACCCGAGTAGAACGGAATGGAATGGAATGGAATGGAATGGAATGGAATGGAATGGAATGGAATGGAATGGAATGGAATGGAATTGAGTGGAATGGAATGGAATGGAATGGAATGGAATGGAATCAACCCGAGTAGAACGGAATGGAATGGAATGGAATGGAATGGAATGGAATGGAATGGAATTCAATGGAATGGAATGGAATGGAATGGAATCAACCCGAGTAGAACGGAATGGAATGGAATGGAAAGGAATGGAATGGAGTGGAATGGAATGGATTGGAATGGAATCAACACGAGTAGAACGGAATGGAATGGAATGGAAAGGAATGGAATGGAAAGTAATGGAATGTAATGTAATGGAATGGAATCGAATGGAATCGAATGGAATCGAATGGAATGGAATGGAATGGAATGGAATCGAATGGAATGGAACGGAATGGAATGGAATGGAATGGAATGGAATGAAATGGAATGGAATGGAATTCAATGGAATAGAATGGAATGGAATGAAATGGAATGGAATCAACCCGAGAAGAATGGAATGGATTGTAATGGAATGGAATGGAATGGAATGGAATGGAAAGGAATGGAATGGAATGGAATGGAATGGAATGGAATGGAATGGAATGGAATCAACCCGAGTAGAACGGAATGGAATGGAATGGAATGGAATGGAAAGGAATGGAATGGAATGGAATGGAATTCAATGGAATGGAATGGAATGGAATGGAAGGGAATGGAATCAACCCGAGTACAACGGAATGGAATGGAATGGAATGGAATGGAATGGAATGGAATGGAATGGAATGGAATGGAATGGAATTCAATGGAATAGAATGGAATGGAATGGAATGGAATGGAATGGAATGGAATGGAATGGAATCAACCCGAGTAGAACGGAATGGAATGGAATGGAATGGAATGGAATGGAATGGAATGGAATGGAATGGAATGGAATCAACCCGAGTAGAACGGAATGGAATGGAATGGAATGGAATGGAATTCAATGGAATGGAATTCAATGGAATGGAATTCAATGGAATAGAATGGAATGGAATGGAATGGAATGGAATGGAATGGAATGGAATGAACCCGAGTAGAACGGAATGGAATGGAATGGAATTGAATGGAATGGAATGGAATGGAATGGAATGGAATCGAACGGAATCGAATGGAATGGAATGGAATGGAATGGAATGGAATGGAATGGAATCGAATCGAATGGAATCGAATCGAATGGAATCGAATGGAATGGAATGGAATGGAATGGAATGGAATGGAATCAACCCGAGTAGATTGGAATGGATTGGAATGGAATGGAATGGAATGGAATGGAATGGAATGGAATGGAATCGAATGGAATCGAATGGAATCGAATGGAATGGAGTGGAATAGAATGGAATCAACCCGAGTAGAATGGAATGGAATGGAACGGAACGGAACGGAACGGAACGGAACGGAACGGAATGGAATGGAGTGAAATGGAATGGAATCGATTGGAATCGAACGGAACCGAATGGAATGGAAAGAAGGGAACGGAATGGAATGGAATGGAATGGAATGGAATGGAATGGAATGGAATCAACCCGAGTAGAATGGAATGGATTGGAATGGAATGGAATGGAATGGAATGGAATGGAATTCAATAGAATAGAATGGAATGGAATGGAATAGAATGGAATGGAATGGAATGGAATGGAATGGAATCGAATGGAATCGAATGGAATCGAATGGAATGGAGTGGAATAGAATGGAATCAACCCGAATAGAACGGAACGGAACGGAACGGAATGGAACAGAATGGAATGGAGTGAAATGGAATGGAATCGAATGGAATCGAAAGGAACCGAATGGAATGGAATGGAAGGGAATGGAATGGAATTGAATGGAATGGAATGGAATGGAATCAACCCTAGTAGAATGGAATGGATTGGAATGGAATGGAATGGAATCGAATGCAATGCAATGGAATGGAATGGAATGGAATGGAATGGAATGGAATGGAATGGACCCGAGTAGAACGGAATGGAATGGAATGGAATGGAATGGAATGGAATGGAATGGAATGAACCCGAGTAGAACGGAATGGAATGGAATGGAATGGAATGGAATGGAATGGAATGGAATGGAATGGAATGGAATCGAAAGGAATGGAATGGAATGGAATGGAATGGAATGGAATGGAATGGAATGGAATGGAATTTAATCGAATGGAATCGAATGGAATGGAATGGAACGGAATGGAATCGAATGGCACGGAATGGAATGCAATGGAATGGAATGGAATGGAATGGAATCGAATGGAATGGAATGGAATCGAATGGATTGGAATGGAATGGAATGGAATGGAATGGAATGGAATGGAATGGAATGGAATGGAATGGAATCAACCCGAGTAGAATGGAATGGATTGGAATGGAATAGAATGGAATGGAATGGAATTCAATGGAATAGAATGAAATGGAATGGAATGGAATGGAATGGAATGGAATGGAATGGAATGGAATGGAATGGAATCGAATGGAATCGAATGGAATCGAATGGAATGGAGTGGAAGAGAATGGAATCAACTCGAGTAGAACGGAATGGAATGGAACGGAATGGAACGGAACGGAACGGAATGGAACGGAACGGAATGGAATGGAGTGAAATGGAATAGAATCGAATGGAATCGAATGGAACTGAATGGAATGGAATGGAACGGAAATGAATGGAATGGACTGGAATGGAATGGAATCAACCCTAGTAGAATGTAATGGATTGGAATGGAATGGAATGGAATGGAATGGAGTGGAATCGAATGGAATCGAATGGAATGGAATGGAATGGAATGGAATGGAATGGAATGGAATGGAATGGAATGGAATGGAATGGAATGGAATCAACCCGAGTAGAACGGAATGGAATGGAATGGAATGGAATGGAATGGAATGGAATGGAATGGAATTCAATGGAATGGAATGGAATGGAATGGAATGGAATGGAATCGAATGGAATTGAATGGAATCGAATGGAATGGAATGGAATAGAATGGAATCAACTCGAGTAGAAAGGAATGGAATGGAATGGAATGGAATGGAATGGAATGGAATGCAATGAAATGGAATGGAATGGAATGGAATCGAATGGAATGGACTGGAATGAAATGGAATGGAATGGAATGGAATGGAATGGAATGGAATGGAATGGAATGGAATGGAATGGAATGGAATGGAATGGAATGGAATGGAATGGAATCAACCCGAGTAGAATGGAATGGATTGGAATGGAATGGAATGGAATGGAATGGAATGGAATGGAATGGAATGGAATCGAATGGAATCGAATGGAATGGACTGGAATGAAATGGAATGGAATGGAATGGAATGGAATGGGATTCAATGGAATAGAATGAAATGGAAAGGAGTGGAAAGGAATGGAATGGAATGGAATGGAATCGAATGGAATCGAATGGAATCGAATGGAATGGAGTGGAATAGAATGGAATCAAAACGAATAGAACGGAACGGAACGGAACGGAACGGAACGGAACGGAATGGAATGGAGTGAAATGGAATGGAATCAAATGGAATCGAATGGAACCGAATGGAATGGAATGGAAGGGAATGGAATGCAATGGAATGGAATGGAATGGAATGGAATCAACCCGAGTAGAATGGAATGGACTGGAATGGAATGGAATGGAATGGAATGGAATGGAATGGAATCGAATGGAATGGAATGGAATGGAATGGAATGGAATGGAATCAACCCGAGTAGAACGGAATGGAATGGAATGGAATGGAATGGAAAGGAATGGAATGGAATGGAATGGAATGGAATCAACCCGAGTAGAACGGAATGGAATGGAATGGAATGGAATGGAATGGAATGGAATGGAATGGAATTCAATGGAATGGAATTCAATGGAATAGAATGGAATGGAATGGAATGGAATGGAATGGAATGAACCCGAGTAGAAGGGAATGGAATGGAATGGAATTGAATGGAATGGAATGGAATGGAATGGAATGGAATCGAATGGAATCGAATGGAATGGAATGGAATGGAATGGAATGGAATGGAATGGAATGGAATGGAATGGAATCAACCCGAGTAGATTGGAATGGAATGGAATGGAATGAAATGGAATGGAATGGAATTCAATGGAAAAAATGAAATGGAATGGAATGGAATGGAATGGAATGGAATCGAATGGAATCGAATGGAATCGAATGGAATGGAGTGGAATAGAATGGAATCAACCCGAGTAGAATGGAATGGAATGGAACGGAATGGAACGGAATGGAACGGAATGGAACGGAACGGAATGGAATGGAGTGAAATGGAATGGAATCAAATGGAATCGAACGGAACCGAATGGAATGGGAAGAAGGGAACGGAATGGAATGGAATGGAATGGAATGGAATGGAATAAACCCGAGTAGAATGGAATGGATTGGAATGGAATGGAATGGAATGGAATGGTATTCAATGGAATAGAATGAAATGGAATGGAATGGAATGGAATGGAATGGAATGGAATCGAATGGAATCGAATGGAATCGAATGGAATGGAGTGGAAGAGAATGGAATCAACTCGAGTAGAACGGAATGGAATGCAACGGAATGGAACGGAATGGAACGGAATGAAACGGAACGGAATGGAATGGAGTGAAATGGAACGGAATCGAATGGAATCGAATGGCATCGAATGGAATGGAATGGAACGGAATGGAATGGAATGGACTGGAATGGAATGGAATCAACCCTAGTAGAATGTAATGGATTTGAATGGAATGGAATGGAATGTAATGGAATGGAATGGAATCGAATGGAATCGAATGGAACCGAATGGAATGGAATGGAATGGAATGGAGTGGAATCAACCCGAGTAGAATGGAATGGAATGGAATGGAATCGAATGGAATGGAATGGAATGGAATGGAATGGAATGGAATGGAATGGAATGGAATGGAATTGAGTGGAATGAAATGGAATGGAATTGAGTGGAATGAAATGGAATGGAATGGAATGGAATGGAATGGAATGGAATCAACACGAGTAGAACGGAATGGAATTGAATGGAATGGAATGGAATGGAATGGAATTCAATGGAATGGAATGGAATGGAATGGAATCAACCCGAGTAGAACGGAATGGAATGGAATGGAATGGAATGGAATGGAATGGAATGGAATGGAATGGAGTGGAATGGAATGGAATGGAATGGAATCGAATGGAATCGAATGGAATCGAATGGAATGGAGTGGAAGAGAATGGAATCAACTCGAGTAGAACGGAATGGAATGCAACGGAATGGAACGGAATGGAACGGAATGAAACGGAACGGAATGGAATGGAGTGAAATGGAACGGAATCGAATGGAATCGAATGGCACCGAATGGAATGGAATGGAACGGAATGGAATGGAATGGACTGGAATGGAATGGAATCAACCCTAGTAGAATGTAATGGATTTGAATGGAATGGAATGGAATGTAATGGAATGGAATGGAATCGAATGGAATCGAATGGAATCGAATGGAATGGAATGGAATGGAATGGAATGGAATCAACCCGAGTAGAATAGAATGGAATGGAATGGAATGGAATGGAATGAACCCGAGTAGAAAGGAATGGAACAGAATGGAATGGAATGGAATGGAATGGAATGGAATGGAATGGAATGGAATGGAATGGAATGCAATGCAATGGAATGGAATCGAATGGAATCGAATGGAATGGACTGTAATGAAATGGAATGGAATGGAATGGAATGGAATGGAATGGAATGGAATGGAATGGAATCAACCCGAGTAGAATGGAATGGATTGGAATGGAATGGAATGGAATGGAATCGAATGGAATAGAATGGAATCGAAAGGAATGGAAAGGAATGGAATGGACGCGAGTAGAACGGAATGTAATGGAATGGAATGGAATGGAATGGAATGCAATGAACCCGAGTAGAACGGAATGGAATGGAATGGAATGGAATGGAATGGAATGGAATGGAATGGAATGGAATTGAATGGAATGGAATCGAAAGGAATGGAATGGAATGGAATGGAATGGAATGGAATGGAATGGAATGGAATGGAATTTAATCGAATGGAATCGAATGGAATGGAATGGAACGGAATGGAATCGAATGGAACGGAATGGAATGCAATGGAATGGAATGGAATGGAATGGAATCGAATGGAATGGAATGGAATCGAATGGATTGGAATGGAATGGAATGGATTGGAATGGAATGGAATGGAATGGAATGGAATGGAATGGAATGGAATGGAATGGAATGGAATCAACCCGAGTAGAATGGAATGGATTGGAATGGAATGGAATGGAATGGAATGGAATTCAATGGAATAGAATGAAATGGAATGGAATGGAATGGAATGGAATGGAATGGAATCGAATGGAATCGAATGGAATCGAATGGAATGGAGTGGAAGAGAATGGAATCAACTCAAGTAGAACGGAATGGAATGGAACGGAATGGAACGGAACGGAACGGAATGGAACTGAACGGAATGGAATGGAGTGAAATGGAATAGAATCGAATGGAGTCGAATGGAACCGAATGGAATGGAATGGAACGGAATGGAATGGAATGGACTGGAGTGGAATGGAATGGAATGGAATGCAATGGAATGGAATGGAATTCAATGGAATGGAATGGAATGGAATGGAATGGAATGGAATGGAATGGAATCGAATGGAATTGAATGGAATCAATTCGAGTAGAAAGGAATGGAATGGAATGGAATGGAATGGAATGGAATGGAATGGAATGGAATGCAATGAAATGGAATGGAATGGAATGGAATCGAATGGAATGGACTGGAATGGAATGGAATGGAATGGAATGGAATGGAATGGAATGGAATGGAATCAACCCGAGTAGAATGGAATGGATTGGAATGGAATGGAATGGAATTGAATGGAATGGAATGAAATCGAAAGGAATCGAATGGAATGGACTGGAATGAAATGGAATGGAATGGAATGGAATGGAATGGAATGGAATTCAATGGAATAGAATGAAATGGAATGGAATGGAATCGAATGGAATCGAATGGAATCGAATGGAATGGAGTGGAATAGAATGGAATCAAAACGAATAGAACGGAACGGAACGGAACGGAACGGAACGGAACGGAATGGAATGGAGTGAAATGGAATGGAATCAAATGGAATCGAATGGAACCGAATGGAATGGAATGGAAGGGAATGGAATGCAATGGAATGGAATGGAATGGAATGGAATCAACCCGAGTAGAATGGAATGGACTGTAATGGAATGGAATGGAATGGAATGGAATGGAATGGAATGGAATGGAATGGAATCAACCCGAGTAGAACGGAATGGAATGGAATGGAATGGAATGGAATGGAATGGAATGGAATGGAATGGAATGGAATGGAATGGAATGGAATGGAATGGAATGGAATGGAATGGAATGGAATGGAATGGAATGGAATGGAATTTAATCGAATGGAATCGAATGGAATGGAATGGAACGGAATGGAATCGAATGGAACGGAATGGAATGCAATGGAATGGAATGGAATGGAATGGAATGGAATGGAATGGAATGGAATCGAATGGAATCGAATGGAATGGACTGGAATGAAATGGAATGGAATGGAATGGAATGGAATGGAATTCAATGGAATAGAATGGAATGGAAAGGAGTGGAAAGGAATGGAATGGAATGGAATGGAATCGAATGGAATCGAATGGAATCGAATGGAATGGAGTGGAATAGAATGGAATCAAAACGAATAGAACGGAACGGAACGGAACGGAACGGAACGGAACGGAATGGAATGGAGTGAAATGGAATGGAATCAAATGGAATCGAATGGAACCGAATGGAATGGAATGGAAGGGAATGGAATGCAATGGAATGGAATGGAATGGAATGGAATCAACCCGAGTAGAATGGAATGGACTGGAATGGAATGGAATGGAATGGAATGGAATGGAATGGAATCGAATGGAATGGAATGGAATGGAATGGAATGGAATGGAATCAACCCGAGTAGAACGGAATGGAATGGAATGGAATGGAATGGAAAGGAATGGAATGGAATGGAATGGAATGGAATCAACCCGAGTAGAACGGAATGGAATGGAATGGAATGGAATGGAATGGAATGGAATGGAATTCAATGGAATGGAATTCAATGGAATAGAATGGAATGGAATGGAATGGAATGGAATGGAATGGAATGAACCCGAGTAGAAGGGAATGGAATGGAATGGAATTGAATGGAATGGAATGGAATGGAATCGAATGGAATCGAATGGAATCGAATGGAATGGAATGGAATGGAATGGAATGGAATGGAATGGAATGGAATGGAATGGAATCAACCCGAGTAGATTGGAATGGAATGGAATGGAATGAAATGGAATGGAATGGAATTCAATGGAAAAAATGAAATGGAATGGAATGGAATGGAATGGAATGGATTCGAATGGAATCGAATGGAATCGAATGGAATGGAGTGGAATAGAATGGAATCAACCCGAGTAGAATGGAATGGAATGGAACGGAATGGAACGGAATGGAACGGAATGGAACGGAACGGAATGGAATGGAGTGAAATGGAATGGAATCAAATGGAATCGAACGGAACCGAATGGAATGGGAAGAAGGGAACGGAATGGAATGGAATGGAATGGAATGGAATGGAATAAACCCGAGTAGAATGGAATGGATTGGAATGGAATGGAATGGAATGGAATGGTATTCAATGGAATAGAATGAAATGGAATGGAATGGAATGGAATGGAATGGAATCGAATGGAATCGAATGGAATCGAATGGAATGGAGCCGAAGAGAATGGAATCAACTCGAGTAGAACGGAATGGAATGCAACGGAATGGAACGGAATGGAACGGAATGAAACGGAACGGAATGGAATGGAGTGAAATGGAACGGAATCGAATGGAATCGAATGGCACCGAATGGAATGGAATGGAACGGAATGGAATGGAATGGACTGGAATGGAATGGAATCAACCCTAGTAGAATGTAATGGATTTGAATGGAATGGAATGGAATGTAATGGAATGGAATGGAATCGAATGGAATCGAATGGAACCGAATGGAATGGAATGGAATGGAATGGAATGGAATCAACCCGAGTAGAATGGAATGGAATGGAATGGAATCGAATGGAATGGAATGGAATGGAATGGAATGGAATGGAATGGAATGGAATTGAGTGGAATGAAATGGAATGGAATGGAATGGAATGGAATGGAATGGAATGGAATCAACACGAGTAGAACGGAATGGAATTGAATGGAATGGAATGGAATGGAATGGAATTCAATGGAATGGAATGGAATGGAATGGAATCAACCCGAGTAGAACGGAATGGAATGGAATGGAATGGAATGGAATGGAATGGAATGGAATGGAATGGAATGGAGTGGAATGGAATGGAATGGAATGGAATCGAATGGAATCGAATGGAATCGAATGGAATGGAGTGGAAGAGAATGGAATCAACTCGAGTAGAACGGAATGGAATGCAACGGAATGGAACGGAATGGAACGGAATGAAACGGAACGGAATGGAATGGAGTGAAATGGAACGGAATCGAATGGAATCGAATGGCACCGAATGGAATGGAATGGAACGGAATGGAATGGAATGGACTGGAATGGAATGGAATCAACCCTAGTAGAATGTAATGGATTTGAATGGAATGGAATGGAATGTAATGGAATGGAATGGAATCGAATGGAATCGAATGGAATCGAATGGAATGGAATGGAATGGAATGGAATGGAATCAACCCGAGTAGAATAGAATGGAATGGAATGGAATGGAATGGAATGAACCCGAGTAGAAAGGAATGGAACAGAATGGAATGGAATGGAATGGAATGGAATGGAATGGAATGGAATGGAATGGAATGGAATGGAATGCAATGCAATGGAATGGAATCGAATGGAATCGAATGGAATGGACTGTAATGAAATGGAATGGAATGGAATGGAATGGAATGGAATGGAATGGAATGGAATGGAATCAACCCGAGTAGAATGGAATGGATTGGAATGGAATGGAATGGAATGGAATCGAATGGCATAGAATGGAATCGAAAGGAATGGAAAGGAATGGAATGGACGCGAGTAGAACGGAATGTAATGGAATGGAATGGAATGGAATGGAATGCAATGAACCCGAGTAGAACGGAATGGAATGGAATGGAATGGAATGGAATGGAATGGAATGGAATGGAATGGAATGGAATGGAATCGAAAGGAATGGAATGGAATGGAATGGAATGGAATGGAATGGAATGGAATGGAATGGAATGGAATGGAATTTAACCGAATGGAATCGAATGGAATGGAATGGAACGGAATGGAATCGAATGGAACGGAATGGAATGCAATGGAATGGAATGGAATGGAATGGAATCGAATGGAATGGAATGGAATCGAATGGATTGGAATGGAATGGAATGGATTGGAATGGAATGGAATGGAATGGAATGGAATGGAATGGAATGGAATGGAATGGAATGGAATCAACCCGAGTAGAATGGAATGGATTGGAATGGAATGGAATGGAATGGAATGGAATTCAATGGAATAGAATGAAATGGAATGGAATGGAATGGAATGGAATGGAATGGAATCGAATGGAATCGAATGGAATCGAATGGAATGGAGTGGAAGAGAATGGAATCAACTCAAGTAGAACGGAATGGAATGGAACGGAATGGAACGGAACGGAACGGAATGGAACTGAACGGAATGGAATGGAGTGAAATGGAATAGAATCGAATGGAATCGAATGGAACCGAATGGAATGGAATGGAACGGAATGGAATGGAATGGACTGGAGTGGAATGGAATGGAATGGAATGCAATGGAATGGAATGGAATTCAATGGAATGGAATGGAATGGAATGGAATGGAATGGAATGGAATGGAATGGAATCGAATGGAATTGAATGGAATCAATTCGATTAGAAAGGAATGGAATGGAATGGAATGGAATGGAATGGAATGGAATGGAATGGAATGCAATGAAATGGAATGGAATGGAATGGAATCGAATGGAATGGACTGGAATGGAATGGAATGGAAAGGAATGGAATGGAATGGAATGGAATGGAATCAACCCGAGTAGAATGGAATGGATTGGAATGGAATGGAATGGAATTGAATGGAATGGAATGAAATCGAATGGAATCGAATGGAATGGACTGGAATGAAATGGAATGGAATGGAATGGAATGGAATGGAATGGAATTCAATGGAATAGAATGAAATGGAATGGAATGGAAAGGAATGGAATGGAATGGAATGGAATCGAATGGAATCGAATGGAATCGAATGGAGTGGAGTGGAATAGAATGGAATCAAAACGAATAGAACGGAACGGAACGGAACGGAACGGAACGGAACGGAATGGAATGGAGTGAAATGGAATGGAATCAAATGGAATCGAATGGAACCGAATGGAATGGAATGGAAGGGAATGGAATGCAATGGAATGGAATGGAATGGAATGGAATCAACCCGAGCAGAATGGAATGGACTGTAATGGAATGGAATGGAATGGAATGGAATGGAATGGAATGGAATGGAATCAACCCGAGTAGAACGGAATGGAATGGAATGGAATGGAATGGAATGGAATGGAATGGAATGGAATGGAATGGAATCGAAAGGAATGGAATGGAATGGAATGGAATGGAATGGAATGGAATGGAATGGAATGGAATTTAATCGAATGGAATCGAATGGAATGGAATGGAACGGAATGGAATCGAATGGAACGGAATGGAATGCAATGGAATGGAATGGAATGGAATGGAATCGAATGGAATGGAATGGAATCGAATGGATTGGAATGGAATGGAATGGATTGGAATGGAATGGAATGGAATGGAATGGAATGGAATCAACCCGAGTAGAAAGGAATGGATTGGAATGGAATGGAATGGAATGGAATGGAATTCAATGGAATAGAATGAAATGGAATGGAATGGAATGGAATGGAATGGAATGGAATGGAATCGAATGGTATCGAATGGAATCGAATGGAATGGAGTGGAAGAGAATGGAATCAACTCGAGTAGAACGGAATGGAATGGAACGGAATGGAACGGAACGGAACGGAATGGAACGGAACGGAATGGAATGGAGTGAAATGGAATAGAATCGAATGGAATCGAATGGAAACGAATGGAATGGAATGGAACGGAATGGAATGGAATGGACTGGAGTGGAATGGAATGGAATGGAATGGAATGGAATGGAATGGAATTCAATGGAATGGAATGGAATGGAATGGAATGGAATGGAATGGAATGGAATCAAATGGAATTGAATGGAATCAACTCGAGTAGAGGGGAATGGAATGGAATGGAATGGAATGGAATGGAATGGAATGGAATGCAATGAAATGGAATGGAATGGAATGGAATCGAATGGAATGGACTGGAATGGAATGGAATGGAATGGAATGGAATGGAATGGAATGGAATGGAATGGAATCAACCCGAGTAGAATGGAATGGATTGGAACGGAATGGAATGGAATGGAATTGAATGGAATGGAATGGAATCGAATGGAATCGAATGGAATGGACTGGAATGAAATGGAATGGAATGGAATGGAATGGAATGGAATGGAATTCAATGGAATAGAATGAAATGGAATGGAATGGAAAGGAATGGAATGGAATGGAATGGAATCGAATGGAATCGAATGGAATCGAATGGAATGGAGTGGAATAGAATGGAACCAAAACGAATAGAACGGAACGGAACGGAACGGAACGGAACGGAATGGAATGGAGTGAAATGGAATGGAATCAAATGGAATCAAATGGAACCGAATGGAATGGAATGGAAGGGAATGGAATGCAATGGAATGGAATGGAATGGAATGGAATGGAATCAACCCGAGTAGAATAGAATGGACTGGAATGGAATGGAATGGAATGGAATGGAATGGAGTGGAATCGAATGGAATGGAATGGAATGGAATGGAATGGAATGGAATCAACCCGAGTAGAACGGAATGGAATGGAATGGAATGGAATGGAATGGAATCGAATGGAATCGAATGGAATGGAATGGAATGGAATGGAATGGAATAGAATGGAATGGAATCGAATGGAATGGAATGGAATGGAATGGAATGGAGTGGAATGGAATGGAATGGAATGGAATCGAATGGAATCGAATGGAATCGAATGGAATGGAGTGGAAGAGAATGGAATCAACTCGAGTAGAACGGAATGGAATGCAACGGAATGGAACGGAATGGAACGGAATGAAACGGAACGGAATGGAATGGAGTGAAATGGAACGGAATCGAATGGAATCGAATGGCACCGAATGGAATGGAATGGAACGGAATGGAATGGAATGGAATGGAATGGAATGGAATCAACCCTAGTAGAATGTAATGGATTTGAATGGAATGGAATGGAATGTAATGGAATGGAATGGAATCGAATGGAATCGAATGGAATCGAATGGAATGGAATGGAATGGAATGGAATGGAATCAACCCGAGTAGAATAGAATGGAATGGAATGGAATGGAATGGAATGAACCCGAGTAGAAAGGAATGGAACAGAATGGAATGGAATGGAATGGAATGGAATGGAATGGAATGGAATGGAATGGAATGGAATGGAATGCAATGCAATGGAATGGAATCGAATGGAATCGAATGGAATGGACTGTAATGAAATGGAATGGAATGGAATGGAATGGAATGGAATGGAATGGAATGGAATCAACCCGAGTAGAATGGAATGGATTGGAATGGAATGGAATGGAATGGAATCGAATGGAATAGAATGGAATCGAAAGGAATGGAAAGGAATGGAATGGACGCGAGTAGAACGGAATGTAATGGAATGGAATGGAATGGAATGGAATGCAATGAACCCGAGTAGAACGGAATGGAATGGAATGGAATGGAATGGAATGGAATGGAATGGAATGGAATGGAATGGAATGGAATCGAAAGGAATGGAATGGAATGGAATGGAATGGAATGGAATGGAATGGAATGGAATGGAATGGAATTTAATCGAATGGAATCGAATGGAATGGAATGGAACGGAATGGAATCGAATGGAACGGAATGGAATGCAATGGAATGGAATGGAATGGAATGGAATCGAATGGAATGGAATGGAATCGAATGGATTGCAATGGAATGGAATGGATTGGAATGGAATGGAATGGAATGGAATGGAATGGAATGGAATGGAATGGAATGGAATGGAATCAACCCGAGTAGAATGGAATGGATTGGAATGGAATGGAATGGAATGGAATGGAATTCAATGGAATAGAATGAAATGGAATGGAATGGAATGGAATGGAATGGAATGGAATCGAATGGAATCGAATGGAATCGAATGGAATGGAGTGGAAGAGAATGGAATCAACTCAAGTAGAACGGAATGGAATGGAACGGAATGGAACGGAACGGAACGGAATGGAACTGAACGGAATGGAATGGAGTGAAATGGAATAGAATCGAATGGAATCGAATGGAACCGAATGGAATGGAATGGAACGGAATGGAATGGAATGGACTGGAGTGGAATGGAATGGAATGGAATGCAATGGAATGGAATGGAATTCAATGGAATGGAATGGAATGGAATGGAATGGAATGGAATGGAATGGAATGGAATCGAATGGAATTGAATTGAATCAATTCGATTAGAAAGGAATGGAATGGAATGGAATGGAATGGAATGGAATGGAATGGAATGCAATGAAATGGAATGGAATGGAATGGAATCGAATGGAATGGACTGGAATGGAATGGAATGGAATGGAATGGAATGGAATGGAATGGAATGGAATGGAATCAACCCGAGTAGAATGGAATGGATTGGAATGGAATGGAATGGAATTGAATGGAATGGAATGAAATCGAATGGAATCGAATGGAATGGACTGGAATGAAATGGAATGGAATGGAATGGAATGGAATGGAATGGAATTCAATGGAATAGAATGAAATGGAATGGAATGGAAAGGAATGGAATGGAATGGAATGGAATCGAATGGAATCGAATGGAATCGAATGGAATGGAGTGGAATAGAATGGAATCAAAACGAATAGAACGGAACGGAACGGAACGGAACGGAACGGAACGGAATGGAATGGAGTGAAATGGAATGGAATCAAATGGAATCGAATGGAACCGAATGGAATGGAATGGAAGGGAATGGAATGCAATGGAATGGAATGGAATGGAATGGAATCAACCCGAGTAGAATGGAATGGACTGTAATGGAATGGAATGGAATGGAATGGAATGGAATGGAATGGAATGGAATGGAATCAACCCGAGTAGAACGGAATGGAATGGAATGGAATGGAATGGAATGGAATGGAATGGAATGGAATGGAATGGAATCGAAAGGAATGGAATGGAATGGAATGGAATGGAATGGAATGGAATGGAATGGAATGGAATGGAATTTAATCGAATGGAATCGAATGGAATGGAATGGAACGGAATGGAATCGAATGGAACGGAATGGAATGCAATGGAATGGAATGGAATGGAATGGAATGGAATGGAATGGAATGGAATGGAATCGAATGGAATCGAATGGAATGGACTGGAATGAAATGGAATGGAATGGAATGGAATGGAATGGAATTCAATGGAATAGAATGAAATGGAAAGGAGTGGAAAGGAATGGAATGGAATGGAATGGAATCGAATGGAATCGAATGGAATCGAATGGAATGGAGTGGAATAGAATGGAATCAAAACGAATAGAACGGAACGGAACGGAACGGAACGGAACGGAACGGAATGGAATGGAGTGAAATGGAATGGAATCAAATGGAATCGAATGGAACCGAATGGAATGGAATGGAAGGGAATGGAATGCAATGGAATGGAATGGAATGGAATGGAATCAACCCGAGTAGAATGGAATGGACTGGAATGGAATGGAATGGAATGGAATGGAATGGAATGGAATGGAATCGAATGGAATGGAATGGAATGGAATGGAATGGAATGGAATCAACCCGAGTAGAACGGAATGGAATGGAATGGAATGGAATGGAAAGGAATGGAATGGAATGGAATGGAATGGAATCAACCCGAGTAGAACGGAATGGAATGGAATGGAATGGAATGGAATGGAATGGAATTCAATGGAATGGAATTCAATGGAATAGAATGGAATGGAATGGAATGGAATGGAATGGAATGAACCCGAGTAGAAGGGAATGGAATGGAATGGAATTGAATGGAATGGAATGGAATGGAATCGAATGGAATCGAATGGAATCGAATGGAATGGAATGGAATGGAATGGAATGGAATGGAATGGAATGGAATCAACCCGAGTAGATTGGAATGGAATGGAATGGAATGAAATGGAATGGAATGGAATTCAATGGAAAAAATGAAATGGAATGGAATGGAATGGAATGGAATGGATTCGAATGGAATCGAATGGAATCGAATGGAATGGAGTGGAATAGAATGGAATCAACCCGAGTAGAATGGAATGGAATGGAACGGAATGGAACGGAATGGAACGGAATGGAACGGAACGGAATGGAATGGAGTGAAATGGAATGGAATCAAATGGAATCGAACGGAACCGAATGGAATGGGAAGAAGGGAACGGAATGGAATGGAATGGAATGGAATGGAATGGAATAAACCCGAGTAGAATGGAATGGATTGGAATGGAATGGAATGGAATGGAATGGTATTCAATGGAATAGAATGGAATGGAATGGAATGGAATGGAATGGAATGGAATGGAATGGAATCGAATGGAATCGAATGGAATGGAGTGGAAGAGAATGGAATCAACTCGAGTAGAACGGAATGGAATGCAACGGAATGGAACGGAATGGAACGGAATGAAACGGAACGGAATGGAATGGAGTGAAATGGAACGGAATCGAATGGAATCGAATGGCACCGAATGGAATGGAATGGAACGGAATGGAATGGAATGGACTGGAATGGAATGGAATCAACCCTAGTAGAATGTAATGGATTTGAATGGAATGGAATGGAATGTAATGGAATGGAATGGAATCGAATGGAATCGAATGGAACCGAATGGAATGGAATGGAATGGAATGGAATGGAATCAACCCGAGTAGAATGGAATGGAATGGAATGGAATCGAATGGAATGGAATGGAATGGAATGGAATGGAATGGAATGGAATGGAATTGAGTGGAATGAAATGGAATGGAATGGAATGGAATGGAATGGAATGGAATGGAATGGAATCAACACGAGTAGAACGGAATGGAATTGAATGGAATGGAATGGAATGGAATGGAATTCAATGGAATGGAATGGAATGGAATGGAATCAACCCGAGTAGAACGGAATGGAATGGAATGGAATGGAATGGAATGGAATGGAATGGAATGGAATGGAGTGGAATGGAATGGAATGGAATGGAATCGAATGGAATCGAATGGAATCGAATGGAATGGAGTGGAAGAGAATGGAATCAACTCGAGTAGAACGGAATGGAATGCAACGGAATGGAACGGAATGGAACGGAATGAAACGGAACGGAATGGAATGGAGTGAAATGGAACGGAATCGAATGGAATCGAATGGCACCGAATGGAATGGAATGGAACGGAATGGAATGGAATGGACTGGAATGGAATGGAATCAACCCTAGTAGAATGTAATGGATTTGAATGGAATGGAATGGAATGTAATGGAATGGAATGGAATCGAATGGAATCGAATGGAATCGAATGGAATGGAATGGAATGGAATGGAATGGAATCAACCCGAGTAGAATAGAATGGAATGGAATGGAATGGAATGGAATGAACCCGAGTAGAAAGGAATGGAACAGAATGGAATGGAATGGAATGGAATGGAATGGAATGGAATGGAATGGAATGGAATGGAATGCAATGCAATGGAATGGAATCGAATGGAATCGAATGGAATGGACTGTAATGAAATGGAATGGAATGGAATGGAATGGAATGGAATGGAATGGAATGGAATGGAATGGAATCAACCCGAGTAGAATGGAATGGATTGGAATGGAATGGAATGGAATGGAATCGAATGGAATAGAATGGAATCGAAAGGAATGGAAAGGAATGGAATGGACGCGAGTAGAACGGAATGTAATGGAATGGAATGGAATGGAATGGAATGCAATGAACCCGAGTAGAACGGAATGGAATGGAATGGAATGGAATGGAATGGAATGGAATGGAATGGAATGGAATGGAATGGAATGGAATCGAAAGGAATGGAATGGAATGGAATGGAATGGAATGGAATGGAATGGAATGGAATGGAATTTAATCGAATGGAATCGAATGGAATGGAATGGAACGGAATGGAATCGAATGGAACGGAATGGAATGCAATGGAATGGAATGGAATGGAATGGAATCGAATGGAATGGAATGGAATCGAATGGATTGGAATGGAATGGAATGGATTGGAATGGAATGGAATGGAATGGAATGGAATGGAATGGAATGGAATGGAATGGAATCAACCCGAGTAGAATGGAATGGATTGGAATGGAATGGAACGGAATGGAATGGAATTCAATGGAATAGAATGAAATGGAATGGAATGGAATGGAATGGAATGGAATGGAATCGAATGGAATCGAATGGAATCGAATGGAATGGAGTGGAAGAGAATGGAATCAACTCAAGTAGAACGGAATGGAATGGAACGGAATGGAACGGAACGGAACGGAATGGAACTGAACGGAATGGAATGGAGTGAAATGGAATAGAATCGAATGGAATCGAATGGAACCGAATGGAATGGAATGGAACGGAATGGAATGGAATGGACTGGAGTGGAATGGAATGGAATGGAATGCAATGGAATGGAATGGAATTCAATCTAATGGAATGGAATGGAATGGAATGGAATGGAATGGAATGGAATGGAATTGAATGGAATTGAATGGAATCAATTCGAGTAGAAAGGAATGGAATGGAATGGAATGGAATGGAATGGAATGGAATGGAATGGAATGGAATGCAATGAAATGGAATGGAATGGAATGGAATCGAATGGAATGGACTGGAATGGAATGGAATGGAATGGAATGGAATGGAATGGAATGGAATGGAATCAACCCGAGTAGAATGGAATGGATTGGAATGGAATGGAATGGAATTGAATGGAATGGAATGAAATCGAATGGAATCGAATGGAATGGACTGGAATGAAATGGAATGGAATGGAATGGAATGGAATGGAATGGAATTCAATGGAATAGAATGAAATGGAATGGAATGGAAAGGAATGGAATGGAATGGAATGGAATCGAATGGAATCGAATGGAATCGAATGGAATGGAGTGGAATAGAATGGAATCAAAACGAATAGAACGGAACGGAACGGAACGGAACGGAACGGAACGGAATGGAATGGAGTGAAATGGAATGGAATCAAATGGAATCGAATGGAACCGAATGGAATGGAATGGAAGGGAATGGAATGCAATGGAATGGAATGGAATGGAATGGAATCAACCCGAGTAGAATGGAATGGACTGTAATGGAATGGAATGGAATGGAATGGAATGGAATGGAATGGAATGGAATCAACCCGAGTAGAACGGAATGGAATGGAATGGAATGGAATGGAATGGAATGGAATGGAATGGAATGGAATGGAATCGAAAGGAATGGAATGGAATGGAATGGAATGGAATGGAATGGAATGGAATGGAATTTAATCGAATGGAATCGAATGGAATGGAATGGAACGGAATGGAATCGAATGGAACGGAATGGAATGCAATGGAATGGAATGGAATGGAATGGAATCGAATGGAATGGAATGGAATCGAATGGATTGGAATGGAATGGAATGGATTGGAATGGAATGGAATGGAATGGAATGGAATGGAATCAACCCGAGTAGAAAGGAATGGATTGGAATGGAATGGAATGGAATGGAATGGAATTCAATGGAATAGAATGAAATGGAATGGAATGGAATGGAATGGAATGGAATGGAATGGAATCGAATGGTATCGAATGGAATCGAATGGAATGGAGTGGAAGAGAATGGAATCAACTCGAGTAGAACGGAATGGAATGGAACGGAATGGAACGGAACGGAACGGAATGGAACGGAACGGAATGGAATGGAGTGAAATGGAATAGAATCGAATGGAATCGAATGGAAACGAATGGAATGGAATGGAACGGAATGGAATGGAATGGACTGGAGTGGAATGGAATGGAATGGAATGGAATGGAATGGAATGGAATTCAATGGAATGGAATGGAATGGAATGGAATGGAATGGAATGGAATCAAATGGAATTGAATGGAATCAACTCGAGTAGAAAGGAATGGAATGGAATGGAATGGAATGGAATGTAATGGAATGGAATGCAATGAAATGGAATGGAATGGAATGGAATCGAATGGAATGGACTGGAATGGAATGGAATGGAATGGAATGGAATGGAATGGAATGGAATGGAATGGAATGGAATCAACCCGAGTAGAATGGAATGGATTGGAACGGAATGGAATGGAATGGAATTGAATGGAATGGAATGGAATCGAATGGAATCGAATGGAATGGACTGGAATGAAATGGAATGGAATGGAATGGAATGGAATGGAATGGAATTCAATGGAATAGAATGAAATGGAATGGAATGGAAAGGAATGGAATGGAATGGAATGGAATCGAATGGAATCGAATGGAATCGAATGGAATGGAGTGGAATAGAATGGAACCAAAACGAATAGAACGGAACGGAACGGAACGGAACGGAACGGAATGGAAAGGAGTGAAATGGAATGGAATCAAATGGAATCGAATGGAACAGAATGGAATGGTATGGAAGGGAATGGAATGCAATGGAATGGAATGGAATGGAATGGAATGGAATCAACCCGAGTAGAATAGAATGGACTGGAATGGAATGGAATGGAATGGAATGGAATGGAGTGGAATCGAATGGAATGGAATGGAATGGAATGGAATGGAATGGAATCAACCCGAGTAGAACGGAATGGAATGGAATGGAATGGAATGGAATGGAATCGAATGGAATCGAATGGAATGGAATGGAATGGAATGGAATGGAATAGAATGGAATGGAATCGAATGGAATGGAATGGAATGGAATCGAATGGAATGGAATGGAATGGAATGGAATCAACCCGAGTAGATTGGAATGGAATGGAATGGAATGAAATGGAATGGAATGGAATTCAATGGAAAAAATGAAATGGAATGGAATGGAATGGAATGGAATGGAATCGAATGGAATCGAATGGAATCGAATGGAATGGAGTGGAATAGAATGGAATCAACCCGAGTAGAATGGAATGGAATGGAACGGAATGGAACGGAATGGAACGGAATGGAACGGAACGGAATGGAATGGAGTGAAATGGAATGGAATCAAATGGAATCGAACGGAACCGAATGGAATGGGAAGAAGGGAACGGAATGGAATGGAATGGAATGGAATGGAATGGAATAAACCCGAGTAGAATGGAATGGATTGGAATGGAATGGAATGGAATGGAATGGTATTCAATGGAATAGAATGAAATGGAATGGAATGGAATGGAATGGAATGGAATCGAATGGAATCGAATGGAATCGCATGGAATGGAGTGGAAGAGAATGGAATCAACTCGAGTAGAACGGAATGGAATGCAACGGAATGGAACGGAATGGAACGGAATGAAACGGAACGGAATGGAATGGAGTGAAATGGAACGGAATCTAATGGAATCGAATGGCACCGAATGGAATGGAATGGAACGGAATGGAATGGAATGGACTGGAATGGAATGGAATCAACCCTAGTAGAATGTAATGGATTTGAATGGAATGGAATTGAATGTAATGGAATGGAATGGAATCGAATGGAATCGAATGGAACCGAATGGAATGGAATGGAATGGAATGGAATGGAATCAACCCGAGTAGAATGGAATGGAATGGAATGGAATGGAATGGAATGGAATGGAATGGAATGGAATGGAATGGAATGGAATTGAGTGGAATGAAATGGAATGGAATGGAATGGAATGGAATGGAATGGAATGGAATCAACACGAGTAGAACGGAATGGAATTGAATGGAATGGAATGGAATGGAATGGAATTCAATGGAATGGAATGGAATGGAATGGAATCAACCCGAGTAGAACGGAATGGAATGGAATGGAATGGAATGGAATGGAATGGAAGGGAATGGAATGGAGTGGAATGGAATGGAATGGAATGGAATCGAATGGAATCGAATGGAATCGAATGGAATGGAGTGGAAGAGAATGGAATCAACTCGAGTAGAACGGAATGGAAAGCAACGGAATGGAACGGAATGGAACGCAATGAAACGGAACGGAATGGAATGGAGTGAAATGGAACGGAATCGAATGGAATCGAATGGCACCGAATGGAATGGAATGGAACGGAATGGAATGGAATGGACTGGAATGGAATGGAATCAACCCTAGTAGAATGTAATGGATTTGAATGGAATGGAATGGAATGTAATGGAATGGAATGGAATCGAATGGAATCGAATGGAATCGAATGGAATGGAATGGAATGGAATGGAATGGAATCAACCCGAGTAGAATAGAATGGAATGGAATGGAATGGAATGGAATGAACCCGAGTAGAAAGGAATGCAACAGAATGGAATGGAATGGAATGGAATGGAATGGAATGGAATGGAATGGAATGGAATGGAATGGAATGGAATGCAATGCAATGGAATGGAATCGAATGGAATCAAATGGAATGGACTGTAATGAAATGGAATGGAATGGAATGGAATGGAATGGAATGGAATGGAATGGAATGGAATGGAATGGAATGGAATGGAATGGAATCAACCCGAGTAGAATGGAATGGATTGGAATGGAATGGAATGGAATGGAATCGAATGGAATGGAATGGAATCGAAAGGAATGGAAAGGAATGGAATGGACGCGAGTAGAACGGAATGTAATGGAATGGAATGGAATGGAATGGAATGCAATGAACCCGAGTAGAACGGAATGGAATGGAATGGAATGGAATGGAATGGAATGGAATGGAATGGAATGGAATGGAATCGAAAGGAATGGAATGGAATGGAATGGAATGGAATGGAATGGAATGGAATGGAATGGAATTTAATCGAATGGAATCGAATGGAATGGAATGGAACGGAATGGAATCGAATGGAACGGAATGGAATGCAATGGAATGGAATGGAATGGAATGGAATCGAATGGAATGGAATGGAATCGAATGGATTGGAATGGAATGGAATGGATTGGAATGGAATGGAATGGAATGGAATGGAATGGAATGGAATCAACCCGAGTAGAAAGGAATGGATTGGAATGGAATGGAATGGAATGGAATGGAATTCAATGGAATAGAATGAAATGGAATGGAATGGAATGGAATGGAATGGAATGGAATGGAATGGAATCGAATGGAATCGAATGGAATCGAATGGAATGGAGTGGAAGAGAATGGAATCAACTCGAGTAGAACGGAATGGAATGGAACGGAATGGAACGGAACGGAACGGAATGGAACGGAACGGAATGGAATGGAGTGAAATGGAATAGAATCGAATGTAATCGAATGGAAACGAATGGAATGGAATGGAACGGAATGGAATGGAATGGACTGGAGTGGAATGGAATGGAATGGAATGGAATGGAATGGAATGGAATTCAATGGAATGGAATGGAATGGAATGGAATGGAATGGAATGGAATGGAATCAAATGGAATTGAATGGAATCAACTCGAGTAGAAAGGAATGGAATGGAATGGATTGGAACGGAATGGAATGGAATGGAATTGAATGGAATGGAATGGAATCGAATGGAATCGAATGGAATGGACTGGAATGAAATGGAATGGAATGGAATGGAATGGAATGGAATGGAATTCAATGGAATAGAATGAAATGGAATGGAATGGAAAGGAATGGAATGGAATGGAATGGAATCGAATGGAATCGAATGGAATCGAATGGAATGGAGTGGAATTGAATGGAACCAAAACGAATAGAACGGAACGGAACGGAACGGAACGGAACGGAATGGAATGGAGTGAAATGGAATGGAATCAAATGGAATCGAATGGAACCGAATGGAATGGAATGGAAGGGAATGGAATGCAATGGAATGGAATGGAATGGAATGGAATGGAATCAACCCGAGTAGAATAGAATGGACTGGAATGGAATGGAATGGAATGGAATGGAATGGAGTGGAATCGAATGGAATGGAATGGAATGGAATGGAATGGAATGGAATCAACCCGAGTAGAACGGAATGGAATGGAATGGAATGGAATGGAATGGAATGGAATGGAATGGATTGGAATGGAATGGAATCAACCCGAGTAGAACGGAATGGAATGGAATGGAATGGAATGGAATGGAATTCAATGGAATGGAATTCAATGGAAAAGAATGGAATGGAATGGAATGGAATGGAATGGAATGAACCCGAGTAGAACGGAATGGAATGGAATGGAATTGAATGGAATGGAATGGAATGGAATGGAATGGAATCGAATGGAATGGAATGGAATGGAATGGAATGGAATGGAATCGAATGGAATGGAATGGAATGGAATCGAATGGAATGGAATGGAATGGAATGGAATGGAATGGAATGGAATCAACCCGAGTTGATTGGAATGGATTGGAATGGAATGAAATGGAATGGAATGGAATTCAATGGAAAAAATGAAATGGAATGGAATGGAATGGAATGGAATGGAATGGAATCGAATGGAATCGAATGGAATCGAATGGAATGGAGTGGAATAGAATGGAATCAACCCGAGTAGAATGGAATGGAATGGAACGGAATGGAACGGAATGGAACGGAATGGAACGGAACGGAATGGAATGGAGTGAAATGGAATGGAATCAAATGGATTCGAACGGAACCGAATGGAATGGGAAGAAGGGAACGGAATGGAATGGAATGGAACGGAATAAACCCGAGTAGAATGGAATGGATTGGAATGGAATGGAATGGAATGGAATGGTATTCAATGGAATAGAATGAAATGGAATGGAATGGAATGGAATGGAATGGAATCGAATGGAATCGAATGGAATCGATTGGAATGGAGTGGAAGAGAATGGAATCAACTCGAGTAGAACGGAATGGAATGCAACGGAATGGAACGGAATGGAACGGAATGAAACGGAACGGAACGGAATGGAGTGAAATGGAATGGAATCGAACGGAATCGAATGGAACCGAATGGAATGGAATGGAACGGAATGGAATGGAATGGAATGGAATGGAATGGAATGGAATGGAATCAACCCTAGTAGAATGTAATGGATTTGAATGGAATGGAATGGAATGGAATGGAATGGAATGGAATCGAATGGAATCGAATGGAATGGAATGGAATGGAATGGAATGGAATGGAATGGAATCAACCCGAGTAGAACGGAATGGAATGGAATGGAATGGAATGGAATGGAATGGAATGGAATGGAATGGAATGGAATGGAATTGAGAGAATTGAATGGAATGGAATGGAATGGAATGGAATGGAATGGAATCGAATGGAATTGAATGGAATCAATTCGAGTAGAAAGGAATGGAATGGAATGGAATGGAATGGAATGGAATGGAATGGAATGGAATGCAATGAAATGGAATGGAATGGAATGGAATCGAATGGAATGGAATGGAATGGAATGGAATGGAATGGAATGGAATGGAATGGAATGGAATCAACCCGAGTAGAATGGAATGGATTGGAATGGAATGGAATGGAATTGAATGGAATGGAATGAAATCGAATGGAATCGAATGGAATGGACTGGAATGAAATGGAATGGAATGGAATGGAATGGAATGGAATGGAATTCAATGGAATAGAATGAAATGGAATGGAATGGAAAGGAATGGAATGGAATGGAATGGAATCGAATGGAATCGAATGGAATCGAATGGAATGGAGTGGAATAGAATGGAATCAACCCGAGTAGAATGGAATGGAATGGAACGGAATGGAACGGAATGGAACGGAATGGAACGGAACGGAATGGAATGGAGTGAAATGGAATGGAATCAAATGGATTCGAACGGAACCGAATGGAATGGGAAGAAGGGAAAGGAATGGAATGGAATGGAACGGAATAAACCCGAGTAGAATGGAATGGATTGGAATGGAATGGAATGGAATGGAATGGTATTCAATGGAATAGAATGAAATGGAATGGAATGGAATTGAATGGAATGGAATCGAATGGAATCGAATGGAATCGATTGGAATGGAGTGGAAGAGAATGGAATCAACTCGAGTAGAACGGAATGGAATGCAACGGAATGGAACGGAATGGAACGGAATGAAACGGAACGGAACGGAATGGAGTGAAATGGAATGGAATCGAACGGAATCGAATGGAACCGAATGGAATGGAATGGAACGGAATGGAATGGAATGGAATGGAATGGAATGGAATCAACCCTAGTAGAATGTAATGGATTTGAATGGAATGGAATGGAATGGAATGGAATGGACTGGAGTGGAATGGAATGGAATGGAATGGAATGGAATGGAATGGAATTCAATGGAATGGAATGGAATGGAATGGAATGGAATGGAATGGAATGGAATCAAATGGAATTGAATGGAATCAACTCGAGTAGAAAGGAATGGAATGGAATGGAATGGAATGGAATGTAATGGAATGGAATGCAATGAAATGGAATGGAATGGAATGGAATCGAATGGAATGGACTGGAATGGAATGGAATGGAATGGAATGGAATGGAATGGAATGGAATGGAATGGAATGGAATGGAATCAACCCGAGTAGAATGGAATGGATTGGAACGGAATGGAATGGAATGGAATTGAATGGAATGGAATGGAATCGAATGGAATCGAATGGAATGGACTGGAATGAAATGGAATGGAATGGAATGGAATGGAATGGAATGGAATTCAATGGAATAGAATGAAATGGAATGGAATGGAAAGGAATGGAATGGAATGGAATGGAATCGAATGGAATCGAATGGAATCGAATGGAATGGAGTGGAATAGAATGGAACCAAAACGAATAGAACGGAACGGAACGGAACGGAACGGAACGGAATGGAATGGAGTGAAATGGAATGGAATCAAATGGAATCGAATGGAACCGAATGGAATGGAATGGAAGGGAATGGAATGCAATGGAATGCAATGGAATGGAATGGAATGGAATCAACCCGAGTAGAATAGAATGGACTGGAATGGAATGGAATGGAATGGAATGGAATGGAGTGGAATCGAATGGAATGGAATGGAATGGAATGGAATGGAATGGAATCAACCCGAGTAGAACGGAATGGAATGGAATGGAATGGAATGGAATGGAATGGAATGGATTGGAATGGAATGGAATCAACCCGAGTAGAACGGAATGGAATGGAATGGAATGGAATGGAATGGAATGGAATGGAATGGAATTCAATGGAAAAGAATGGAATGGAATGGAATGGAATGGAATGGAATGAACCCGAGTAGAACGGAATGGAATGGAATGGAATTGAATGGAATGGAATGGAATGGAATGGAATGGAATCGAATGGAATGGAATGGAATGGAATGGAATGGAATGGAATCGAATGGAATGGAATGGAATGGAATCGAATGGAATGGAATGGAATGGAATGGAATGGAATGGAATGGAATGGAATGGAATGGAATCAACCCGAGTTGATTGGAATGGATTGGAATGGAATGAAATGGAATGGAATGGAATTCAATGGAAAAAATGAAATGGAATGGAACGGAACGGAATGGAATGGAGTGAAATGGAATGGAATCAAATGGATTCGAACGGAACCGAATGGAATGGGAAGAAGGGAACGGAATGGAATGGAATGGAACGGAATAAACCCGAGTAGAATGGAATGGATTGGAATGGAATGGAATGGAATGGAATGGTATTCAATGGAATAGAATGAAATGGAATGGAATGGAATGGAATGGAATTCAATGGAATTGAATGGAATCAACTCGAGTAGAAAGGAATGGAATGGAATGGAATGGAATGGAATGTAATGGAATGGAATGCAATGAAATGGAATGGAATGGAATGGAATCGAATGGAATGGACTGGAATGGAATGGAATGGAATGGAATGGAATGGAATGGAATGGAATGGAATGGAATGGAATCAACCCGAGTAGAATGGAATGGATTGGAACGGAATGGAATGGAATGGAATTGAATGGAATGGAATGGAATCGAATGGAATCGAATGGAATGGACTGGAATGAAATGGAATGGAATGGAATGGAATAGAATGGAATGGAATTCAATGGAATAGAATGAAATGGAATGGAATGGAAAGGAATGGAATGGAATGGAATGGAATCGAATGGAATCGAATGGAATCGAATGGAATGGAGTGGAATAGAATGGAACCAAAACGAATAGAACGGAACGGAACGGAACGGAACGGAACGGAATGGAATGGAGTGAAATGGAATGGAATCAAATGGAATCGAATGGAACCGAATGGAATGGAATGGAAGGGAATGGAATGCAATGGAATGGAATGGAATGGAATGGAATGGAATCAACCCGAGTAGAATAGAATGGACTGGAATGGAATGGAATGGAATGGAATGGAATGGAGTGGAATCGAATGGAATGGAATGGAATGGAATGGAATGGAATGGAATCAACCCGAGTAGAACGGAATGGAATGGAATGGAATGGAATGGAATGGAATGGAATGGATTGGAATGGAATGGAATCAACCCGAGTAGAACGGAATGGAATGGAATGGAATGGAATGGAATGGAATTCAATGGAATGGAATTCAATGGAAAAGAATGGAATGGAATGGAATGGAATGGAATGGAATGAACCCGAGTAGAACGGAATGGAATGGAATGGAATTGAATGGAATGGAATGGAATGGAATGGAATGGAATCGAATGGAATGGAATGGAATGGAATGGAATGGAATGGAATCGAATGGAATGGAATGGAATGGAATCGAATGGAATGGAATGGAATGGAATGGAATGGAATGGAATGGAATGGAATGGAATCAACCCGAGTTGATTGGAATGGATTGGAATGGAATGAAATGGAATGGAATGGAATTCAATGGAAAAAATGAAATGGAATGGAACGGAACGGAATGGAATGGAGTGAAATGGAATGGAATCAAATGGATTCGAACGGAACCGAATGGAATGGGAAGAAGGGAACGGAATGGAATGGAATGGAACGGAATAAACCCGAGTAGAATGGAATGGATTGGAATGGAATGGAATGGAATGGAATGGTATTCAATGGAATAGAATGAAATGGAATGGAATGGAATGGAATGGAATGGAATCGAATGGAATCGAATGGAATCGATTGGAATGGAGTGGAAGAGAATGGAATCAACTCGAGTAGAACGGAATGGAATGCAACGGAATGGAACGGAATGGAACGGAATGAAACGGAACGGAACGGAATGGAGTGAAATGGAATGGAATCGAACGGAATCGAATGAACCGAATGGAATGGAATGGAACGGAATGGAATGGAATGGAATGGAATGGAATGGAATGGAATCAACCCTAGTAGAATGTAATGGATTTGAATGGAATGGAATGGAATGGAATGGAATGGAATGGAATCGAATGGAATCGAATGGAATGGAATGGAATGGAATGGAATGGAATGGAATGGAATCAACCCGAGTAGAACGGAATGGAATGGAATGGAATGGAATGGAATGGAATGGAATGGAATGGAATGGAATGGAATGGAATGGAATTGAGAGAATTGAATGGAATGGAATGGAATGGAATGGAATGGAATGGAATGGAATCGAATGGAATTGAATGGAATCAATTCGAGTAGAAAGGAATGGAATGGAATGGAATGGAATGGAATGGAATGGAATGGAATGGAATGCAATGAAATGGAATGGAATGGAATGGAATCGAATGGAATGGAATGGAATGGAATGGAATGGAATGGAATGGAATGGAATGGAATGGAATGGAATGGAATGGAATCAACCCGAGTAGAATGGAATGGATTGGAATGGAATGGAATGGAATTGAATGGAATGGAATGAAATCGAATGGAATCGAATGGAATGGACTGGAATGAAATGGAATGGAATGGAATGGAATGGAATGGAATGGAATTCAATGGAATAGAATGAAATGGAATGGAATGGAAAGGAATGGAATGGAATGGAATGGAATCGAATGGAATCGAATGGAATCGAATGGAATGGAGTGGAATAGAATGGAATCAAAACGAATAGAACGGAACGGAACGGAACGGAACGGAACGGAAAGGAACGGAACGGAATGGAATGGAGTGAAATGGAATGGAATCAAATGGAATCGAATGGAACCGAATGGAATGGAATGGAAGGGAATGGAATGCAATGGAATGGAATGGAATGGAATGGAATCAACCCGAGTAGAATGGAATGGACTGTAATGGAATGGAATGGAATGGAATGGAATGGAATGGAATGGAATGGAATGGAATGGAATGGAATCAACCCGAGTAGAACGGAATGGAATGGAATGGAATGGAATGGAATGGAATGGAATGGAATGGAATGGAATGGAATCGAAAGGAATGGAATGGAATGGAATGGAATGGAATGGAATTTAATCGAATGGAATCGAATGGAATGGAATGGAACGGAATGGAATCGAATGGAACGGAATGGAATGCAATGGAATGGAATGGAATGGAATGGAATCGAATGGAACGGAATGGAATGCAATGGAATGGAATGGAATGGAATGGAATCGAATGGAATGGAATGGAATCGAATGGATTGGAATGCAATGAACCCGAGTAGAACGGAATGGAATGGAATGGAATGGAATGGAATGGAATGGAATGGAATGGAATGGAATCGAAAGGAATGGAATGGAATGGAATGCAATGGAATGGAATGGAATGGAATGGAATTTAATCGAATGGAATCGAATGGAATGGAATGGAACGGAATGGAATCGAATGGAACGGAATGGAATGCAATGGAATGGAATGGAATGGAATGGAATCGAATGGAATGGAATGGAATCGAATGGATTGGAATGGAATGGAATGGATTGGAATGGAATGGAATGGAATGGAATGGAATGGAATGGAATGGAATCAACCCGAGTAGAATGGAATGGATTGGAATGGAATGGAATGGAATGGAATGGAATTCAATGGAATAGAATGAAATGGAATGGAATGGAATGGAATGGAATGGAATGGAATCGAATGGAATCGAATGGAATCGAATGGAATGGAGTGGAAGAGAATGGAATCAACTCAAGTAGAACGGAATGGAATGGAACGGAATGGAACGGAACGGAACGGAATGGAACTGAACGGAATGGAATGGAGTGAAATGGAATAGAATCAAATGGAATCGAATGGAACCGAATGGAATGGAATGGAACGGAATGGAATGGAATGGACTGGAGTGGAATGGAATGGAATGGAATGCAATGGAATGGAATGGAATTCAATGGAATGGAATGGAATGGAATGGAATGGAATCGAATGGAATTGAATGGAATCAATTCGAGTAGAAAGGAATGGAATGGAATGGAATGGAATGGAATGGAATGGAATGGAATGGAATGCAATGAAATGGAATGGAATGGAATGGAATCGAATGGAATGGACTGGAATGGAATGGAATGGAATGGAATGGAATGGAATGGAATGGAATCAACCCGAGTAGAATGGAATGGATTGGAATGGAATGGAATGGAATTGAATGGAATGGAATGAAATCGAATGGAATCGAATGGAATGGACTGGAATGAAATGGAATGGAATGGAATGGAATGGAATGGAATGGAATTCAATGGAATAGAATGAAATGGAATGGAATGGAAAGGAATGGAATGGAATGGAATGGAATCGAATGGAATCGAATGGAATCGAATGGAATGGAGTGGAATAGAATGGAATCAAAACGAATAGAACGGAACGGAACGGAACGGAACGGAACGGAATGGAATGGAGTGGAGTGAAATGGAATGGAATCAAATGGAATCGAATGGAACCGAATGGAATGGAATGGAAGGGAATGGAATGCAATGGAATGGAATGGAATGGAATGGAATCAACCCGAGTAGAATGGAATGGACTGTAATGGAATGGAATGGAATGGAATGGAATGGAATGGAATGGAATGGAATCAACCCGAGTAGAACGGAATGGAATGGAATGGAATGGAATGGAATGGAATGGAATGGAATGGAATGGAATCGAAAGGAATGGAATGGAATGGAATGGAATGGAATGGAATGGAATGGAATGGAATTTAATCGAATGGAATCGAAAGGAATGGAATGGAACGGAATGGAATCGAATGGAACGGAATGGAATGCAATGGAATGGAATGGAATGGAATGGAATGGAATCGAATGGAATCGAATGGAATTGAATGGAATGGAGTGGAAGAGAATGGAATCAACTCGAGTAGAACGGAATGGAATGGAACGGAATGGAACGGAACGGAACGGAATGGAACGGAACGGAATGGAATGGAGTGAAATGGAATAGAATCGAATGGAATCGAATGGAAACGAATGGAATGGAATGGAACGGAATGGAATGGAATGGACTGGAGTGGAATGGAATGGAAAGGAATGGAATGGAATGGAATGGAATTCAATGGAATGGAATGGAATGGAATGGAATGGAATGGAATGGAATCAAATGGAATTGAATGGAATCAACTCGAGTAGAAAGGAATGGAATGGAATGGAATGGAATGGAATGTAATGGAATGGAATGCAATGAAATGGAATGGAATGGAATGGAATCGAATGGAATGGACTGGAATGTAATGGAATGGAATGGAATGGAATGGAATGGAATGGAATGGAATGGAATGGAATCAACCCGAGTAGAATGGAATGGATTGGAACGGAATGGAATGGAATGGATTTGAATGGAATGGAATGGAATCGAATGGAATCGAATGGAATGGACTGGAATGAAATGGAATGGAATGGAATGGAATGGAATGGAATGGAATTCAATGGAATAGAATGAAATGGAATGGAATGGAAAGGAATGGAATGGAATGGAATGGAATCGAATGGAATCGAATGGAATCGAATGGAATGGAGTGGAATAGAATGGAACCAAAACGAATAGAACGGAACGGAACGGAACGGAACGGAACGGAATGGAATGGAGTGAAATGGAATGGAAACAAATGGAATCGAATGGAACCGAATGGAATGGAATGGAAGGGAATGGAATGCAATGGAATGGAATGGAATGGAATGGAATGGAATCAACCCGAGTAGAATAGAATGGACTGGAATGGAATGGAATGGAATGGAATGGAATGGAGTGGAATCGAATGGAATGGAATGGAATGGAATGGAATGGAATGGAATCAACCCGAGTAGAACGGAATGGAATGGAATGGAATGGAATGGAATGGAATGGAATGGAATGGATTGGAATGGAATGGAATCAACCCGAGTAGAACGGAATGGAATGGAATGGAATGGAATGGAATGGAATTCAATGGAATGGAATTCAATGGAAAAGAATGGAATGGAATGGAATGGAATGGAATGAACCCGAGTAGAACGGAATGGAATGGAATGGAATTGAATGGAATGGAATGGAATGGAATGGAATGGCATCGAATGGAATGGAATGGAATGGAATGGAATGGAATGGAATCGAATGGAATGGAATGGAATGGAATCGAATGGAATGGAATGGAATGGAATGGAATGGAATGGAATGGAATCAACCCGAGTTGATTGGAATGGATTGGAATGGAATGAAATGGAATGGAATGGAATTCAATGGAAAAAATGAAATGGAATGGAATGGAATGGAATGGAATGGAATCGAATGGAATCGAATGGAATCGAATGGAATGGAGTGGAATAGAATGGAATCAACCCGAGTAGAATGGAATGGAATGGAACGGAATGGAACGGAATGGAACGGAATGGAACGGAACGGAATGGAATGGAGTGAAATGGAATGGAATCAAATGGATTCGAACGGAACCGAATGGAATGGGAAGAAGGGAACGGAATGGAATGGAATGGAACGGAATAAACCCGAGTAGAATGGAATGGATTGGAATGGAATGGAATGGAATGGAATGGTATTCAATGGAATAGAATGAAATGGAATGGAATGGAATGGAATGGAATGGAATAGAATGGAATCGATTGGAATGGAGTGGAAGAGAACGGAATCAACTCGAGTAGAACGGAATGGAATGCAACGGAATGGAACGGAATGGAACGGAATGAAACGGAACGGAACGGAATGGAGTGAAATGGAATGGAATCGAACGGAATCGAATGGAACCGAATGGAATGGAATGGAACGGAATGGAATGTAATGGAATGGAATGGAATGGAATCAACCCTAGTAGAATGTAATGGATTTGAATGGAATGGAATGGAATGGAATGGAATGGAATGGAATGGAATCGAATGGAATCGAATGGAATGGAATGGAATGGAATGGAATGGAATGGAATGGAAGCAACCCGAGTAGAACGGAATGGAATGGAATGGAATGGAATGGAATGGAATGGAATGGAATGGAATGGAATGGAATGGAATGGAATGGAATGGAATTGAGAGAATTGAATGGAATGGAATGGAATGGAATGGAATGGAATGGAATGGAATGGAATGGAATCGAATGGAATTGAATGGAATCAATTCGAGTAGAAAAGAATGGAATGGAATGGAATGGAATGGAATGGAATGGAATGGAATGCAATGAAATGGAATGGAATGGAATGGAATTGAATGGAATGGAATGGAATGGAATGGAATGGAATGGAATGGAATGGAATGGAATGGAATGGAATGGAATGGAATCAACCCGAGTAGAATGGAATGGATTGGAATGGAATGGAATGGAATTGAATGGAATGGAATGAAATCGAATGGAATCGAATGGAATGGACTGGAATGAAATGGAATGGAATGGAATGGAATGGAATGGAATGGAATTCAATGGAATAGAATGAAATGGAATGGAATGGAAAGGAATGGAATGGAATGGAATGGAATCGAATGGAATCGAATGGAATCGAATGGAATGGAGTGGAATAGAATGGAATCAAAACGAATAGAACGGAACGGAACGGAACGGAACGGAATGGAATGGAGTGAAATGGAATGGAATAAAATGGAATCGAATGGAACCGAAAGGAATGGAATGGAAGGGAATGGAATGCAATGGAATGGAATGGAATGGAATGGAATCAACCCGAGTAGAATGGAATGGACTGTAATGGAATGGAATGGAATGGAATGGAATGGAATGGAATGGAATGGAATGGAATGGAATGGAATGGAATCAACCCGAGTAGAACGGAATGGAATGGAATGGAATGGAATGGAATGGAATGGAATGGAATGGAATGGAATGGAATGGAATGGAATGGAATCGAAAGGAATGGAATGGAATGGAATGGAATGGAATGGAATTTAATCGAATGGAATCGAATGGAATGGAATGGAACGGAATGGAATCGAATGGAACGGAATGGAATGCAATGGAATGGAATGGAATGGAATCGAATGGAATCGAATGGAATGGAATGGAATCGAATGGATTGGAATGGAATGGAATGGATTGGAATGGAATGGAATGGAATGGAATGGAATGGAATGGAATCAACCCGAGTAGAATGGAATGGATTGGAATGGAATGGAATGGAATGGAATGGAATTCAATGGAATAGAATGAAATGGAATGGAATGGAATGGAATGGAATGGAATGGAATGGAATCGAATGGAATCGAATGGAATCGAATGGAATGGAGTGGAAGAGAATGGAATCAACTCGAGTAGAACGGAATGGAATGGAACGGAATGGAACGGAACGGAACGGAATGGAACGGAACGGAATGGAATGGAGTGAAATGGAATAGAATCGAATGGAATCGAATGGAAACGAATGGAATGGAATGGAACGGAATGGAATGGAATGGACTGGAGTGGAATGGAATGGAATGGAATGGAATGGAATGGAATGGAATTCAATGGAATGGAAAGGAATGGAATGGAATGGAATGGAATGGAATCAAATGGAATTGAATGGAATCAACTCGAGTGGAATGGAATGGAATGGAATGGAATGGAATGGAATGGAATGGAATGGAATGCAATGAAATGGAATGGAATGGAATGGAATCGAATGGAATGGACTGGAATGGAATGGAATGGAATGGAATGGAATGGAATGGAATGGAATGGAATGGAATGGAATGGAATCAACCCGAGTAGAATGGAATGGATTGGAACGGAATAGAATGGAATGGAATTGAATGGAATGGAATGGAATCGAATGGAATCGAATGGAATGGACTGCAATGAAATGGAATGGAATGGAATGGAATAGAATGGAATGGAATTCAATGGAATAGAATGAAATGGAATGGAATGGAAAGGAATGGAATGGAATGGAATGGAATCGAATGGAATCGAATGGAATCGAATGGAATGGAGTGGAATAGAATGGAACCAAAACGAATAGAACGGAACTGAACGGAACGGAACGGAACCGAATGGAATGGAGTGAAATGGAATGGAATCAAATGGAATCGAATGGAACCGAATGGAATGGAATGGAAGGGAATGGAATGCAATGGAATGGAATGGAATGGAATGGAATCAACCCGAGTAGAATGGAATGGACTGGAATGGAATGGAATGGAATGGAATGGAATGGAGTGGAATCGAATGGAATGGAATGGAATGGAATGGAATGGAATGGAATTGAATGGAATCAACCCGAGTAGAACGGAATGGAATGGAATGGAATGGAATGGAATGGAATGGAATGGAATGAAATGGAATGGAATCAACCCGAGTAGAACGGAATGGAATGGAATGGAATGGAATGGAATGGAATTCAATGGAATGGAATTCAATGGAAAAGAATGGAATGGAATGGAATGGAATGGAATGGAATGAACCCGAGTAGAACGGAATGGAATGGAATGGAATTGAATGGAATGGAATGGAATGGAATGGAATGGAATCGAATGGAATGGAATGGAATGGAATGGAATGGAATCGAATGGAATGGAATGGAATGGAATCGAATGGAATGGAATGGAATGGAATGGAATGGAATGGAATCAACCCGAGTAGATTGGAATGGATTGGAATGGAATGAAATGGAATGGAATGGAATTCAATGGAAAAAACGAAATGGAATGGAATGGAATGGAATGGAATGGAATCGAATGGAATCGAATGGAATCGAATGGAATGGAGTGGAATAGAATGGAATCAACCCGAGTAGAATGGAATGGAATGGAACGGAATGGAACGGAATGGAACGGAATGGAACGGAACGGAATGGAATGGAGTGAAATGGAATGGAATCAAATGGATTCGAACGGAACCGAATGGAATGGGAAGAAGGGAACCGAAAGGAATGGAATGAACCGGAATAAACCCGAGTAGAATGGAATGGATTGGAATGGAATGGAATGGAATGGAATGGTATTCAATGGAATAGAATGAAATGGAATGGAATGGAATGGAATGGAATGGAATCGAATGGAATCGAATGGAATCGATTGGAATGGAGTGGAAGAGAATGGAATCAACTCGAGTAGAACGGAATGGAATGCAACGGAATGGAACGGAATGGAACGGAATGAAACGGAACGGAACGGAATGGAGTGAAATGGAATGGAATCGAACGGAATCAAATGGAACCGAATGGAATGGAATGGAACGGAATGGAATGGAATGGAATGGAATGGAATGGAATCAACCCTAGTAGAATGTAATGGATTTGAATGGAATGGAATGGAATGGAATGGAATGGAATGGAATCGAATGGAATCGAATGGAATCGAATGGAATGGAATGGAATGGAATGGAATGGAATCAACCCGAGTAGAACGGAATGGAATGGAATGGAATGGAATGGAATGGAATGGAATGGAATGGAATGGAATGGAATGGAATGGAATGGAATGGAATAGAGTGGAATGGAATGGAATGGAATGGAATGGAATGGAATGGAATGGAACGGAATGGAATGGAATGGAACGGAATGGAATGGAATCAAAACGAATAGAACGGAATGGAATTGAATGGAATGGAATGGAATGGAATGGAATTCAATGGAATGGAATGGAATGGAATGGAATCAACCCGAGTAGAACGGAATGGAATAGAATGGAATGGAATGGAATGGAATGGAATGGAATTGAGTGGAATGGAATGGAATGGAATGGAATGGAATGGAATGGAATGGAATGGAATGGAATGGAATGGAATGGAATGGAATGGAATGGAATGCAATGAAATGGAATGGAATCGAATGGAATTCAATGGAATCGAATGGAATGGACTGTAATGAAATGGAATGGAATGGAATGGAATGGAATGGAATGGAATGGAATGGAATGGAATGGAATCAACCCGAGTAGAATGGAATGTATTGGAATGGAATGGAATGGAATGGAATCGAATGGAATGGAATGGAATCGAAAGGAATGGAAAGGAATGGAATGGACGCGAGTAGAACGGAATGGAATGGAATGGAATGGAATGGAATGGAATGGAATGGAATGGAATGGAATGAACCCGAGTAGAACGGAATGGAATGGAATGGAATGGAATAGAATGGAATGGAATGGAATGGAATGGAATCAACCCGAGAAGAATGGAATGGATAGGAATGGAATGGAATGGAATGGAATGGAATGGAATGGAATGGAATGGAATGGAATGGAATGGAATGGAATCGAATGGAATCGAATGGAATGGAGTGGAATACAGTGGAATCAACCCGAATAGAACGGAACGGAACGGAACGGAACGGAACGGAACGGAATGGAATGGAGTGAAATGGAATGGAATCAAATGGAGTCGAATGGAACCGAATGGAATGGAATGGAAGGGAATGGAATGGAATGGAATGGAACGGAGTGGAATGGAATGGAATGGAATGGAATCAACCCGAGTAGAACGGAATGGAATGGAATGGAATGGAATGGAATGGAATGGAATGGAATGGAATGGAATGGAATGGAATGGAATCGAATGGAATGGAATGGAATGCAATGGAATGGAATGGAATGGAATGGAATCGAATGGAATGGAATGGAATGGAATGGAATCGAATGGAATCGAATGGAATCGAATGTAATCGAATGGAATCGAATGGAATGGAATGGAATGGAATGGAATGGAAAGGAATGGAATGGAATGGAATCAACCCGAGTAGATTGGAATGGATTGGAATGGAATGGAATGGAATGGAATGGAATTCAATGGAAAAAATGAAATGGAATGGAATGGAATGGAATGGAATGAAATGGAATGGAATGGAATGGAATGGAATGGAATGGAATGGAATGGAATGGAATGGAATCGAATGGAATGGAATGGAAAGGAATGGAATCGAATGGAATTGAATGGAATGGAATGGAATGGAATGGAATGGAATCAACCCGAGTAGATTGGAATGGATTGGAATGGAATGGAATGGAATGGAATGGAGTGGAATGGAATCGAATGGAATCGAATGGAATCGAATGGAATGGAGTGGAATAGAATGGAATCAACCCGAGTAGAACGGAATGGAATGGAACGGAACGGAACGGAACGGAACGGAACGGAACCGAATGGAATGGAGTGAAATGGAATGGAATCGAATGGAATCGAATGGAACCGAATGCAATGGAAAGAAGGGAATTAAATGGAATGGAATGGAATGGAATGGAATGGAATGGAATCAACACGAGTAGAATGGAATGGATTGGAATGGAATGGAAAGAAGTGGAATGGAATGGAATTCAATAGAATAGAATGGAATGGAATGGAATGGAATGGAATGGAATGGAATGGAATGGAATCGAATGGAATCGAATGGAATGGAATGGAATGGAATGGAATGGAATGGAATGGAATGGAATGGAATGGAATGGAATGGAAAGGAATGGAATCAACCCGAGTAGATTGGAATGGATTGGAATGGAATGGAATGGAATGTAATGGAATTCAATGGAAAAAATGAAATGGAATGGAATGGAATGGAATGGAATGGAATGGAATAAAATGGAATCGAATGGAATGGAATGGAATGGAATGGAATGGAATGGAATGGAATGGAAAGGAATGGAATCAACCCGAGTAGATTGGAATGGATTGGAATGGAATGGAATGGAATGGAATGGAATTCAATGGAAAAAATGAAATGGAATGGAATGGAATGGAATGGAATGGAATGGAATGGAATCAAATGGAATCGAACGGAATGGAATGGAATGGAATGGAATGGAATGGAATGGAATCGAATGGAATGGAATGGAATGGAATGGAATCGAATGGAATGGAATGGAATGGAATGGAATGGAATGGAATGGAATGGAATGGAATGGAATGGAATGGAATGGAATGGAATCAACCCGAGTAGATTGGAATGGATTGGAATGGAATGGAATGGAATGGAATGGAATGGAATGGAATTCAATGGAAAAAATGAAATGGAATGGAATGGAATGGAATGGAATCGAATGGAATCGAATGGAATCGAATGGAATGGAGTGGAATAGAATGGAATCAACCCGAGTAGAACGGAATGGAATGGAACGGAACGGAACGGAACGGAACGGAACGGAACGGAACGGAACCGAATGGAATGGAGTGAAATGGAATGGAATCAAATGGAATCGAATGGCACCGAATGCAATGGAAAGAAGGGAATGGAATGGAATGGAATGGAATGGAATGGAATGGAATCAACCCGAGTAGAATGGAATGGATTGGAATGGAATGGAATGGAGTGGAATGGAATGGAATTCAATAGAATAGAATGGAATGGAATGGAATGGAATGGAATGGAATGGAATCGAATGGAATCGAATGGAATCGAATGGAATGGAGTGGAATAGAATGGAATCAACCTGAATTGAACGGAACGGAACGGAACGGAACGGAACGGAACGGAATGGAATTGAGTGAAACGGAATGGAATCGAATGGAATCGAAAGGAACCGAATGGAATGGAATGGAAGGGAGTGGAATGGAATGGAATGGAATGGAATGGAATCAACCCGAGTAGAATGGAATGGATTGGAATGGAATGGAATGGAATGGAATGGAATGGAATGGAATGGAATGGAATGGAATGGAATGGAATCAACCCGAGTAGAATGGAGTGGATTGGAATGGAATGGAATGGAATGGAATGGAATTCAATGGAATAGAATGAAATGGAATGGAATGGAATTGAACGGAATGGAATGGAATAGAATGGAATCGGATGGAATGGAGTGGAATGGAATGGAATGGAATGGAATGGAATGGAATGGAATCGAATGGAATGGAATGGAATGGAATGGAATGGAATGGAATGGAATGGAATGGAATGGAATGGAAAGGAATGGAATGGAATGGAATTCAATGGAATAGAATGGAATGGAATGGAATAGAATGGAATGGAATGGAATTGAATCGAATGGAATGGAATGGAATGGAATGGAATGGAATGGAATGGAATGGAATGGAATCAACCCGAGTAGAACGGAATGGATTGGAATGGAAAGGAATGGAATGGAATGGAATTGTAACGAATGGAATGGAACGGAATGGAATGGAATCGAATGGAATGGAATGGAATGGAATTCAAAGAAATGGAATGGAATGGAATGGAATGGAATGGAATGGAATCAACCCGAGTAGAACGGAATGGAATGGAATGGAATGGAATGGAATGGAATGGCATGGAATGGAATGGAATGGAATGAAATGGAATGGAATGGAATGGAATGGAATGGAATGGAATCGAATGGAATCGAATGGAATCGAATGGAATGGAGTGGAATAGAATGGAATCAACCCGAGTAGAAAGGAATGGAATGGAAAGGAACGGAATGGAACGGAACGGAGAGGAGCGGAATGGAGTGAAATGGAATGGAATCGAATGGAATCGAATGGAACCGAATGGAATGGAATGGAAGGGAATGGAATGGAATGGAATGGAATGGAATGGAATGGAATCAACCCGAGTAGAATAGAATGGATTGGAATGGAATGGAATGGAATGGAATGGAATGGAATGGAATGGAATGGAATGGAAACGAATGGAATCGAATGGAATGGAATGGAATGGAATGGAATCAACCCGAGCAGAACGGAATGGAAGGGAATGGAATGGAATGGAATGGAATGGAATTCAATGGAAAAAATGAAATGGAATGGAATGGAATGGAATTGAATGGAATCGAATGGAATCGAATGGAATGGAGTGGAATAGAATGGAATCAACCTGAATTAAACGGAACGGAACGGAACGGAACGGAACAGAATGGAATTGAGTGAAATGGAATGGAATCGAATGGAATCGAAAGGAACCGAATGGAATGGAATGGAAGGGAATGGAATGGAATGGAATGGAATGGAATGGAATCAACCCGAGTAGAATGGAATGGATTGGAATGGAATGGAATGGAATGGAATGGAATGGAATGGAATGGAATGGAATGGAATAGAATGGAATGGAATGGAATGGAATGGAATGGAATGGAATGGAATGGAATGGAATGGAATGGAATTCAATGGAATAGAATGGAATGGAATGGAATGGAATGAACCCGAGCTGAACGGAATGGAGTGGAATGGGATGGAACTGAATGGAATGGAATGGAATGGAATGGAATGGAATGGAATCGAATGGAATCGAATGGAATGGAATGGAATGGAATGGAATGGCATGGCATGGAATCAACCCGAGTAGAACGGAATGGAATGGAATGGAATGGAATGGAATGGAATGGAATGGAATGGAATGGAATGGAATGGAATGGAATGGAATTCAATGGACTAGAATGGAATGGAATGGAATGGAATGGAATCGAATGGAATCGAATGGAATTGAATGGAATGGAATGGAATAGAATGGAATCAACCCGAGTAGAAAGGAATGGAATGGAATGGAATGGAATGGAATGGAATGGAATGGAATGGAATGGAATGGAATGGAATGGAATGCAATGAAATGGAAAAGAATGGAATGGAATCGAATGGAATGGACTGGAATGAAATGGAAAGGAATGGAATGGACTGGAATGGAATGCAATGGAATCAACCCGAGTAGAATGGTATGGATTGGAATGGAATGGAATGGAATCGAATGGAATCAAATGGAACCGAATTGAATGGAATGGAAGGGAATGGAATGGAATGGAATGGAATGGAATGGAATGGAATCGAATGGAATCGAATGGGATCGAATGGAATGGAGTGGAATAGAATGGAATCAACCCGAATAGAACGGAACGGAACGGAACGGAACGGAACGGAACGGAATGGAATGGAGTGAAATGGAATGGAATCAAATGGAATCGAATGGAACCGAATGGAATGGAATGGAAGGGAATGGAATGCAATGGAATGGAATGGAACGGAATGGAATCAACCCGAGTAGAATGGAATGGACTGGAATGGACTGGAATGGAATGGAATGGAATGGAATGGAATGGAATGGAATGGAATGGAATGGAATGGAATCAACCCGAGTAGAACGGAATGGAATGGAATGGAATGGAATGGAATGGAATGGAATGGAATGGAATCAACCCGAGTAGAAAGGAATGGAATGGAATGGAATGGAATGGAATTCAATGGAATGGAATTCAATGGAATGGAATTCAATGGAATAGAATGGAATGGAATGGAATGGAATGGAATGGAATGAACCCGAGTAGAACGGAATGGAATGGAATGGAATGGAATGGAATGGAATGGAATGGAATGGAATGGAATGGAATCGAACGGAATGGAATGGAATGGAATGGAATGGAATGGAATGGAATGGAATGGAATGGAATCGAATCGAATGGAATGGAATGGAATGGAATGGAATGGAATGGAATGGAATGGAATGGAATCAACCCGAGTATATTGGAATGGATTGGAATGGAATGAAATGGAATGGAATGGAATTCAATGGAAAAAATGAAATGGAATGGAATGGAATGGAATGGAATGGAATGGAATGGAATCGAATGGAATCGAATGGAATCGAATGGAATGGAATGGAATGGAATGGAATGGAATGGAATGGAATGGAATCAACCCGAGTAGAACGGAATGGAATGGAATGGAATGGAATGGAATGGAATGGAATGGAATGGAATGGAATGGAATGGAACTCAATGGAATGGAATGGAATGGAATGGAATGGAATGGAATGGAATAGAATGGAATTGAATGGATTCGAATGGAACGGAATGGAATAGAATGGAATCAAGTCGAGTAGAAAGGAATGGAATGGAATGGAATGGAATGGAATGGAATGGAATGGAATGCAATGAAATGGAATGGAATGGAATGGAATCGAATGGAATGGACTGGAATGAAATGTAATGTAATGGAATGGAATGGAATGGAATGGAATGAAATGGAATGGAATGGAATGGAATGGAATCAACCTGAGTAGAATGGAATGGATTGGAATGGAATGGAATGGAATGGAATCGAATGGAATGGAATGGAATCGAATGGAATGGAAAGGAATGGAATGGACGCGAGTAGAACGGAATGGAATGGAATGGAATGGAATGGAATGGAATGGAATGGAATGGAATGAACCCGAGTAGAACGGAATGGAATGGAATGGAATGGAATGGAATGGAATGGAATGGAATGGAATGGAATTTAATGGAATGGAATGGAAAGGAATGGAATGGAATGGAATCAACCCGAGTAGAATGGAATGGGTAGGAATGGAATGGAATGGAATGGAATGTAATTCAATAGAATAGAATGGAAGGGAATGGAAAGGAATGGAAAGGAATGGAATGGAATGGAATCGAATGGAATCGAATGGAATCGAATGGAATGGAGTGGAATAGAATGGAATCAACCCGAATAGAACGGAACGGAACGGAACGGAACGGAACGGAATGGAATGGAGTGAAATGGAATGGAATCAAATGGAATCGAATGGAACCGAATGGAATGGAATGGAAGGGAATGGAATGCAATGGAATGGAATGGAATGGAATGGAATCAACCCGAGTAGAATGGAATGGACTGGAATGGAATGGAATGGAATGGAATGGAATGGAATGGAATCAACCCGAGTAGAACGGAATGGAATGGAATGGAATGGAATGGAATGGAATGGAATGGAATGGAATGGAATGGAATGGAATGGAATCAACCCGAGTAGAACGGAATGGAATGGAATGGAATGGAATGGAATGGAATGGAATGGAATGGAATGGAATGGAATTCAATGGAATGGAATTCAATGGAATAGAATGGAATGGAATGGAATGGAATGGAATGGAATGAACCCGAGTAGAACGGAATGGAATGGAATGGAATGGAATGGAATGGAATGGAATGGAATGGAATGGAATGGAATCGAACGGAATGGAATGGAATGGAACGGAATGGAATGGAATGGAATGGAATGGAATGGAATGGAATGGAATGGAATGGAATGGAATGGAATCGAATGGAATGGAATGGAATGGAATGGAATGGAATGGAATGGAATGGAATCGAATGGAATCGAACGGAATCGAATGGAATGGAGTGGAATAGAATGGAATCAACCTGAATTAAACGGAACGGAACGGAACGGAACGGAACAGAATGGAATTGAGTGAAATGGAATGGAATCGAATGGAATCGAAAGGAACCGAATGGAATGGAATGGAAGGGAATGGAATGGAATGGAATGGAATGGAATGGAATCAACCCGAGTAGAATGGAATGGATTGGAATGGAATGGAATGGAATGGAATGGAATGGAAGGGAATGGAATGGAATGGAATGGAATGGAATGGAATTCAATGGAATAGAATGGAATGGAATGGAATGGAATGAACCCGAGCTGAACGGAATGGAGTGGAATGGGATGGAATTGAATGGAATGGAATGGAATGGAATTGAATGGAATGGAATGGAATGGAATGGAAAGGAATTGATTCGAATGGAATGGAATGGAATGGAAAGGAACGGAATGGAATCAACCCGAGTAGAATAGAATGGATTGGAATGGAATGGAATGGAATGGAATGGAATCGAATTGAATCGAATGGAATGGAATGGAATGGAATGGAATGGAATGGAATCAACCCGAGTAGAACGGAATGGAATGGAATGGAATGGAATGGAATGGAATGAAATGGAATGGAATGGAATGGAATTCAATGGACTAGAATGGAATGGAATGGAATGGAATGGAATGGAATGGAATCGAAAGGAATCGAATGGAATTGAATGGAATGGAATGGAATAGAATGGAATCAACCCGAGTAGAAAGGAATGGAATGGAATGGAATGGAATGGAATGGAATGGAATGGAATGGAATGGAATGGAATGGAATGGAATGGAATGGAATGGAATGGAATGCAATGAAATGGAAAAGAATGGAATGGAATCGAATGGAATGGACTGGAATGAAATGGAAAGGAATGGAATGGACTGGAATGGAATGGAATGGAATCAACCCGAGTAGAATGGAATGGATTGGAATGGAATGGAATGGAATCGAATGGAATCAAATGGAACCGAATGGAATGGAATGGAAGGGAATGGAATGGAATGGAATGGAATGGAATGGAATGGAATGGAATGGAATCGAATGGAATCGAATGGGATCGAATGGAATGGAGTGGAATAGAATGGAATCAACCCGAATAGAACGGAACGGAACGGAACGGAACGGAACGGAACGGAATGGAATGGAGTGAAATGGAATGGAATCAAATGGAATCGAATGGAACCGAATGGAATGGAATGGAAGGGAATGGAATGCAATGGAATGGAATGGAATGGAATGGAATCAACCCGAGTAGAATGGAATGGACTGGAATGGAATGGAATGGAATGGAATGGAATCGAATGGAATGGAATGGAATGGAATGGAATGGAATGGAATGGAATGGAATGGAATGGAATGGAATCAACCCGAGTAGAACGGAATGGAATGGAATGGAATGGAATGGAATGGAATGGAATGGAATGGAATGGAACTCAATGGAATGGAATGGAATGGAATGGAATGGAATGGAATGGAATGGAATGGAATAGAATGGAATTGAATGGAATCGAATGGAACGGAATGGAATAGAATGGAATCAAGTCGAGTAGAAAGGAATGGAATGGAATGGAATGGAATGGAATGGAATGGAATGGAATGCAATGAAATGGAATGGAATGGAATGGAATCGAATGGAATGGACTGGAATGAAATGTAATGGAATGGAATGGAATGGAATGGAATGGAATGAAATGGAATGGAATGGAATGGAATGGAATCAACCCGAGTAGAATGGAATGGATTGGAATGGAATGGAATGGAATGGAATCGAATGGAATGGAATGGAATCGAATGGAATGGAAAGGAATGGAATGGACGTGAGTAGAACGGAATGGAATGGAATGGAATGGAATGGAATGGAATGGAATGGAATGGAATGGAATGGAATGGAATGGCATGGAATGAACCCGAGTAGAACAGAATGGAATGGAATGGAATGGAATGGAATGGAATGGAATGGAATTTAATGGAATGGAATGGAAAGGAATGGAATGGAATGGAATCAACCCGAGTAGAATGGAATGGGTAGGAATGGAATGGAATGGAATGGAATGTAATTCAATAGAATAGAATGGAAGGGAATGGAAAGGAATGGAAAGGAATGGAATGGAATGGAATCGAATGGAATCGAATGGAATCGAATGGAATGGAGTGGAATAGAATGGAATCAACCAGAATAGAACGGAACGGAACGGAACGGAACGGAACGGAATGGAATGGAGTGAAATGGAATGGAATCAAATGGAATCGAATGGAACCGAATGGAATGGAATGGAAGGGAATGGAATGCAATGGAATGGAATGGAATGGAATGGAATCAACCCGAGTAGAATGGAATGGACTGGAATGGAATGGAATGGAATGGAATGGAATGGAATGGAATGGAATGGAATCAACCCGAGTAGAACGGAATGGAATGGAATGGAATGGAATGGAATGGAATGGAATGGAATGGAATGGAATGGAATGGAATGGAATGGAATCAACCCGAGTGGAACGGAATGGAATGGAATGGAATGGAATGGAATGGAATGGAATGGAATGGAATGGAATTCAATGGAATGGAATTCAATGGAATAGAATGGAATGGAATGGAATGGAATGGAATGGAATGAACCCGAGTAGAACGGAATGGAATGGAATGGAATGGAATGGAATGGAATGGAATGGAATGGAATGGAATGGAATGGAATCGAACGGAATGGAATGGAATGGAATGGAATGGAATGGAATGGAATGGAATGGAATGGAATGGAATGGAATGGAATGGAATGGAATCGAATGGAATCGAATGGAATCGAATGGAATGGAGTGGAATAGAATGGAATCAACCTGAATTAAACGGAACGGAACGGAACGGAACGGAACAGAATGGAATTGGGTGAAATGGAATGGAATCGAATGGAATCGAAAGGAACCGAATGGAATGGAATGGAAGGGAATGGAATGGAATGGAATGGAATGGAATGGAATCAACCCGAGTAGAATGGAATGGATTGGAATGGAATGGAATGGAATGGAATGGAATGGAATGGAATGGAATGGAATAGAATGGAATGGAATGGAATGGAATGGAATGGAATGGAATGGAATGGAATGGAATGGAATGGAATGGAATTCAATGGAATAGAATGGAATGGAATGGAATGGAATGAACCCGAGCTGAACGGAATGGAGTGGAATGGGATGGAAGTGAATGGAATGGAATGGAATGGAATGGAATGGAATGGAATGGAATGGAATGGAATGGAATGGAATGGAATGGAAAGGAATTGATTCGAATGGAATGGAATGGAATGGAAAGGAACGGAATGGAATCAACCCGAGTAGAATAGAATGGATTGGAATGGAATGGAATGGAATGGAATGGAATGGAATGGAATCGAATGGAATCGAATGGAATGGAATGGAATGGAATGGAATGGAATGGAATCAACCCGAGTAGAATGGAATGGAATGGAATGGAATGGAATGGAATGGAATGGAATGGAATGGAATGGAATGCAATGGAATGGAATGGAATTCAATGGACTAGAATGGAATGGAATGGAATGGAATGGAATGGAATGGAATCGAATGGAATCGAATGGAATTGAATGGAATGGAATGGAATAGAATGGAATCAACCCGAGTAGAAAGGAATGGAATGGAATGGAATGGAATGGAATGGAATGGAATGGAATGGAATGGAATGGAATGGAATGCAATGAAATGTAAAAGAATGGAATGGAATCGAATGGAATGGACTGGAATGAAATGGAAAGGAATGGAATGGACTGGAATGGAATGGAATGGAATCAACCCGAGTAGAACGGAATGGATTGGAATGGAATAGAATGGAATCGAATGGAATCAAATGGAACCGAATGGAATGGAATGGAAGGGAATGGAATGGAATGGAATGGAATGGAATGGAATGGAATCGAATGGAATCGAATGGGATCGAATGGAATGGAGTGGAATAGAATGGAATCAACCCGAATAGAACGGAACGGAACGGAACGGAACGGAACGGAATGGAATGGAGTGAAATGGAATGGAATCAAATGGAATCGAACGGAACCGAATGGAATGGAATGGAAGGGAATGGAATGCAATGGAATGGAATGGAATGGAATGGAATCAACCCGAGTAGAATGGAATGGACTGGAATGGAATGGAATGGAATGGAATGGAATCGAATGGAATGGAATGGAATGGAATGGAATGGAATGGAATGGAATGGAATGGAATCAACCCGAGTAGAACGGAATGGAATGGAATGGAATGGAATGGAATTGAATGGAATGGAATGGAATGGAATCAACCCGAGTAGAAAGGAATGGAATGGACTGGAATGGAATGCAATGGAATCAACCCGAGTAGAATGGTATGGATTGGAATGGAATGGAATGGAATCGAATGGAATCAAATGGAACCGAATTGAATGGAATGGAAGGGAATGGAATGGAATGGAATGGAATGGAATGGAATGGAATCGAATGGAATCGAATGGGATCGAATGGAATGGAGTGGAATAGAATGGAATCAACCCGAATAGAACGGAACGGAACGGAACGGAACGGAACGGAACGGAATGGAATGGAGTGAAATGGAATGGAATCAAATGGAATCGAATGGAACCGAATGGAATGGAATGGAAGGGAATGGAATGCAATGGAATGGAATGGAACGGAATGGAATCAACCCGAGTAGAATGGAATGGACTGGAATGGACTGGAATGGAATGGAATGGAATGGAATGGAATGGAATGGAATGGAATGGAATGGAATGGAATCAACCCGAGTAGAACGGAATGGAATGGAATGGAATGGAATGGAATGGAATGGAATGGAATGGAATCAACCCGAGTAGAAAGGAATGGAATGGAATGGAATGGAATGGAATTCAATGGAATGGAATTCAATGGAATGGAATTCAATGGAATAGAATGGAATGGAATGGAATGGAATGGAATGGAATGAACCCGAGTAGAACGGAATGGAATGGAATGGAATGGAATGGAATGGAATGGAATGGAATGGAATGGAATGGAATCGAACGGAATGGAATGGAATGGAATGGAATGGAATGGAATGGAATGGAATGGAATGGAATCGAATCGAATGGAATGGAATGGAATGGAATGGAATGGAATGGAATGGAATGGAATCAACCCGAGTATATTGGAATGGATTGGAATGGAATGAAATGGAATGGAATGGAATTCAATGGAAAAAATGAAATGGAATGGAATGGAATGGAATGGAATGGAATGGAATGGAATCGAATGGAATCGAATGGAATCGAATGGAATGGAATGGAATGGAATGGAATGGAATGGAATGGAATGGAATCAACCCGAGTAGAACGGAATGGAATGGAATGGAATGGAATGGAATGGAATGGAATGGAATGGAATGGAATGGAATGGAACTCAATGGAATGGAATGGAATGGAATGGAATGGAATGGAATGGAATAGAATGGAATTGAATGGATTCGAATGGAACGGAATGGAATAGAATGGAATCAAGTCGAGTAGAAAGGAATGGAATGGAATGGAATGGAATGGAATGGAATGGAATGGAATGCAATGAAATGGAATGGAATGGAATGGAATCGAATGGAATGGACTGGAATGAAATGTAATGTAATGGAATGGAATGGAATGGAATGGAATGAAATGGAATGGAATGGAATGGAATGGAATCAACCTGAGTAGAATGGAATGGATTGGAATGGAATGGAATGGAATGGAATCGAATGGAATGGAATGGAATCGAATGGAATGGAAAGGAATGGAATGGACGCGAGTAGAACGGAATGGAATGGAATGGAATGGAATGGAATGGAATGGAATGGAATGGAATGAACCCGAGTAGAACGGAATGGAATGGAATGGAATGGAATGGAATGGAATGGAATGGAATGGAATGGAATTTAATGGAATGGAATGGAAAGGAATGGAATGGAATGGAATCAACCCGAGTAGAATGGAATGGGTAGGAATGGAATGGAATGGAATGGAATGTAATTCAATAGAATAGAATGGAAGGGAATGGAAAGGAATGGAAAGGAATGGAATGGAATGGAATCGAATGGAATCGAATGGAATCGAATGGAATGGAGTGGAATAGAATGGAATCAACCCGAATAGAACGGAACGGAACGGAACGGAACGGAACGGAATGGAATGGAGTGAAATGGAATGGAATCAAATGGAATCGAATGGAACCGAATGGAATGGAATGGAAGGGAATGGAATGCAATGGAATGGAATGGAATGGAATGGAATCAACCCGAGTAGAATGGAATGGACTGGAATGGAATGGAATGGAATGGAATGGAATGGAATGGAATCAACCCGAGTAGAACGGAATGGAATGGAATGGAATGGAATGGAATGGAATGGAATGGAATGGAATGGAATGGAATGGAATGGAATCAACCCGAGTAGAACGGAATGGAATGGAATGGAATGGAATGGAATGGAATGGAATGGAATGGAATGGAATGGAATTCAATGGAATGGAATTCAATGGAATAGAATGGAATGGAATGGAATGGAATGGAATGGAATGAACCCGAGTAGAACGGAATGGAATGGAATGGAATGGAATGGAATGGAATGGAATGGAATGGAATGGAATGGAATCGAACGGAATGGAATGGAATGGAACGGAATGGAATGGAATGGAATGGAATGGAATGGAATGGAATGGAATGGAATGGAATGGAATGGAATCGAATGGAATGGAATGGAATGGAATGGAATGGAATGGAATGGAATGGAATCGAATGGAATCGAACGGAATCGAATGGAATGGAGTGGAATAGAATGGAATCAACCTGAATTAAACGGAACGGAACGGAACGGAACGGAACAGAATGGAATTGAGTGAAATGGAATGGAATCGAATGGAATCGAAAGGAACCGAATGGAATGGAATGGAAGGGAATGGAATGGAATGGAATGGAATGGAATGGAATCAACCCGAGTAGAATGGAATGGATTGGAATGGAATGGAATGGAATGGAATGGAATGGAAGGGAATGGAATGGAATGGAATGGAATGGAATGGAATTCAATGGAATAGAATGGAATGGAATGGAATGGAATGAACCCGAGCTGAACGGAATGGAGTGGAATGGGATGGAATTGAATGGAATGGAATGGAATGGAATTGAATGGAATGGAATGGAATGGAATGGAAAGGAATTGATTCGAATGGAATGGAATGGAATGGAAAGGAACGGAATGGAATCAACCCGAGTAGAATAGAATGGATTGGAATGGAATGGAATGGAATGGAATGGAATCGAATTGAATCGAATGGAATGGAATGGAATGGAATGGAATGGAATGGAATCAACCCGAGTAGAACGGAATGGAATGGAATGGAATGGAATGGAATGGAATGAAATGGAATGGAATGGAATGGAATTCAATGGACTAGAATGGAATGGAATGGAATGGAATGGAATGGAATGGAATCGAAAGGAATCGAATGGAATTGAATGGAATGGAATGGAATAGAATGGAATCAACCCGAGTAGAAAGGAATGGAATGGAATGGAATGGAATGGAATGGAATGGAATGGAATGGAATGGAATGGAATGGAATGGAATGGAATGGAATGGAATGGAATGCAATGAAATGGAAAAGAATGGAATGGAATCGAATGGAATGGACTGGAATGAAATGGAAAGGAATGGAATGGACTGGAATGGAATGGAATGGAATCAACCCGAGTAGAATGGAATGGATTGGAATGGAATGGAATGGAATCGAATGGAATCAAATGGAACCGAATGGAATGGAATGGAAGGGAATGGAATGGAATGGAATGGAATGGAATGGAATGGAATGGAATGGAATCGAATGGAATCGAATGGGATCGAATGGAATGGAGTGGAATAGAATGGAATCAACCCGAATAGAACGGAACGGAACGGAACGGAACGGAACGGAACGGAATGGAATGGAGTGAAATGGAATGGAATCAAATGGAATCGAATGGAACCGAATGGAATGGAATGGAAGGGAATGGAATGCAATGGAATGGAATGGAATGGAATGGAATCAACCCGAGTAGAATGGAATGGACTGGAATGGAATGGAATGGAATGGAATGGAATCGAATGGAATGGAATGGAATGGAATGGAATGGAATGGAATGGAATGGAATGGAATGGAATGGAATCAACCCGAGTAGAACGGAATGGAATGGAATGGAATGGAATGGAATGGAATGGAATGGAATGGAATGGAACTCAATGGAATGGAATGGAATGGAATGGAATGGAATGGAATGGAATGGAATGGAATAGAATGGAATTGAATGGAATCGAATGGAACGGAATGGAATAGAATGGAATCAAGTCGAGTAGAAAGGAATGGAATGGAATGGAATGGAATGGAATGGAATGGAATGGAATGCAATGAAATGGAATGGAATGGAATGGAATCGAATGGAATGGACTGGAATGAAATGTAATGGAATGGAATGGAATGGAATGGAATGGAATGAAATGGAATGGAATGGAATGGAATGGAATCAACCCGAGTAGAATGGAATGGATTGGAATGGAATGGAATGGAATGGAATCGAATGGAATGGAATGGAATCGAATGGAATGGAAAGGAATGGAATGGACGTGAGTAGAACGGAATGGAATGGAATGGAATGGAATGGAATGGAATGGAATGGAATGGAATGGAATGGAATGGAATGGCATGGAATGAACCCGAGTAGAACAGAATGGAATGGAATGGAATGGAATGGAATGGAATGGAATGGAATTTAATGGAATGGAATGGAAAGGAATGGAATGGAATGGAATCAACCCGAGTAGAATGGAATGGGTAGGAATGGAATGGAATGGAATGGAATGTAATTCAATAGAATAGAATGGAAGGGAATGGAAAGGAATGGAAAGGAATGGAATGGAATGGAATCGAATGGAATCGAATGGAATCGAATGGAATGGAGTGGAATAGAATGGAATCAACCAGAATAGAACGGAACGGAACGGAACGGAACGGAACGGAATGGAATGGAGTGAAATGGAATGGAATCAAATGGAATCGAATGGAACCGAATGGAATGGAATGGAAGGGAATGGAATGCAATGGAATGGAATGGAATGGAATGGAATCAACCCGAGTAGAATGGAATGGACTGGAATGGAATGGAATGGAATGGAATGGAATGGAATGGAATGGAATGGAATCAACCCGAGTAGAACGGAATGGAATGGAATGGAATGGAATGGAATGGAATGGAATGGAATGGAATGGAATGGAATGGAATGGAATGGAATCAACCCGAGTGGAACGGAATGGAATGGAATGGAATGGAATGGAATGGAATGGAATGGAATGGAATGGAATTCAATGGAATGGAATTCAATGGAATAGAATGGAATGGAATGGAATGGAATGGAATGGAATGAACCCGAGTAGAACGGAATGGAATGGAATGGAATGGAATGGAATGGAATGGAATGGAATGGAATGGAATGGAATGGAATCGAACGGAATGGAATGGAATGGAATGGAATGGAATGGAATGGAATGGAATGGAATGGAATGGAATGGAATGGAATGGAATCGAATGGAATCGAATGGAATCGAATGGAATGGAGTGGAATAGAATGGAATCAACCTGAATTAAACGGAACGGAACGGAACGGAACGGAACAGAATGGAATTGGGTGAAATGGAATGGAATCGAATGGAATCGAAAGGAACCGAATGGAATGGAATGGAAGGGAATGGAATGGAATGGAATGGAATGGAATGGAATCAACCCGAGTAGAATGGAATGGATTGGAATGGAATGGAATGGAATGGAATGGAATGGAATGGAATGGAATGGAATAGAATGGAATGGAATGGAATGGAATGGAATGGAATGGAATGGAATGGAATGGAATGGAATGGAATGGAATTCAATGGAATAGAATGGAATGGAATGGAATGGAATGAACCCGAGCTGAACGGAATGGAGTGGAATGGGATGGAAGTGAATGGAATGGAATGGAATGGAATGGAATGGAATGGAATGGAATGGAATGGAATGGAATGGAATGGAATGGAAAGGAATTGATTCGAATGGAATGGAATGGAATGGAAAGGAACGGAATGGAATCAACCCGAGTAGAATAGAATGGATTGGAATGGAATGGAATGGAATGGAATGGAATGGAATGGAATCGAATGGAATCGAATGGAATGGAATGGAATGGAATGGAATGGAATGGAATCAACCCGAGTAGAATGGAATGGAATGGAATGGAATGGAATGGAATGGAATGGAATGGAATGGAATGGAATGCAATGGAATGGAATGGAATTCAATGGACTAGAATGGAATGGAATGGAATGGAATGGAATGGAATGGAATCGAATGGAATCGAATGGAATTGAATGGAATGGAATGGAATAGAATGGAATCAACCCGAGTAGAAAGGAATGGAATGGAATGGAATGGAATGGAATGGAATGGAATGGAATGGAATGGAATGGAATGGAATGCAATGAAATGTAAAAGAATGGAATGGAATCGAATGGAATGGACTGGAATGAAATGGAAAGGAATGGAATGGACTGGAATGGAATGGAATGGAATCAACCCGAGTAGAACGGAATGGATTGGAATGGAATAGAATGGAATCGAATGGAATCAAATGGAACCGAATGGAATGGAATGGAAGGGAATGGAATGGAATGGAATGGAATGGAATGGAATGGAATCGAATGGAATCGAATGGGATCGAATGGAATGGAGTGGAATAGAATGGAATCAACCCGAATAGAACGGAACGGAACGGAACGGAACGGAACGGAATGGAATGGAGTGAAATGGAATGGAATCAAATGGAATCGAACGGAACCGAATGGAATGGAATGGAAGGGAATGGAATGCAATGGAATGGAATGGAATGGAATGGAATCAACCCGAGTAGAATGGAATGGACTGGAATGGAATGGAATGGAATGGAATGGAATCGAATGGAATGGAATGGAATGGAATGGAATGGAATGGAATGGAATGGAATGGAATCAACCCGAGTAGAACGGAATGGAATGGAATGGAATGGAATGGAATTGAATGGAATGGAATGGAATGGAATCAACCCGAGTAGAAAGGAATGGAATGGAATGGAATGGAATGGAATTCAATGGAATGGAATTCAATGGAATGGAATTCAATGGAATAGAATGGAATGGAATGGAATGGAATGGAATGGAATGAACCCGAGTAGAACGGAATGGAATGGAATGGAATGGAATGGAATGGAATGGAATGGAATGGAATGGAATCGAACGGAATGGAATGGAATGGAATGGAATGGAATGGAATGGAATGGAATGGAATGGAATCGAATCGAATGGAATGGAATGGAATGGAATGGAATGGAATGGAATGGAATGGAATGGAATCAACCCGAGTATATTGGAATGGATTGGAATGGAATGAAATGGAATGGAATGGAATTCAATGGAAAAAATGAAATGGAATGGAATGGAATGGAATGGAATGGAATGGAATGGAATCGAATGGAATCGAATGGAATCGAATGGAATGGAATGGAATGGAATCAACCCGAGTAGAACGGAATGGAATGGAATGGAATGGAATGGAATGGAATGGAATGGAACTCAATGGAATGGAATGGAATGGAATGGAATGGAATGGAATGGAATGGAATGGAATGGAATAGAATGGAATTGAATGGAATCGAATGGAACGGAATGGAATAGAATGGAATCAAGTCGAGTAGAAAGGAATGGAATGGAATGGAATGGAATGGAATGGAATGGAATGGAATGCAATGAAATGGAATGGAATGGAATGGAATCGAATGGAATGGACTGGAATGAAATGTAATGTAATGGAATGGAATGGAATGGAATGGAATGGAATGAAATGGAATGGAATGGAATCAACCCGAGTAGAATGGAATGGATTGGAATGGAATGGAATGGAATCGAATCGAATGGAATGGAATGGAATCGAATGGAATGGAAAGGAATGGAATGGACGCGAGTAGAACGGAATGGAATGGAATGGAATGGAATGGAATGGAATGGAATGGAATGGAATGGAATGGAATGGAATGGAATGAACCCGAGTAGAACGGAATGGAATTGAATGGAATGGAATGGAATGGAATGGAATGGAATGGAATTTAATGGAATGGAATGGAAAGGAATGGAATGGAATGGAATCAACCCGAGTAGAATGGAATGGGTAGGAATGGAATGGAATGGAATGGAATGTAATTCAATAGAATAGAATGGAAGGGAATGGAAAGGAATGGAAAGGAATGGAATGGAATGGAATCGAATGGAATCGAATGGAATCGAATGGAATGGAGTGGAATAGAATGGAATCAACCAGAATAGAACGGAACGGAACGGAACGGAACGGAACGGAATGGAATGGAGTGAAATGGAATGGAATCAAATGGAATCGAATGGAACCGAATGGAATGGAATGGAAGGGAATGGAATGCAATGGAATGGAATGGAATGGAATGGAATCAACCCGAGTAGAATGGAATGGACTGGAATGGAATGGAATGGAATGGAATGGAATGGAATGGAATGGAATCAACCCGAGTAGAACGGAATGGAATGGAATGGAATGGAATGGAATGGAATGGAATGGAATGGAATGGAATGGAATGGAATGGAATGGAATCAACCCGAGTAGAACGGAATGGAATGGAATGGAATGGAATGGAATGGAATGGAATGGAATGGAATGGAATGGAATGGAATTCAATGGAATGGAATTCAATGGAATAGAATGGAATGGAATGGAATGGAATGGAATGGAATGAACCCGAGTATAACGGAATGGATTGGAATGGAATTGAATGGAATGGAATGGAATGGAATGGAATGGAATCGAATGGAATCGAATGGAATGCAATGGAATAGAATGGAATGGAATGGAGTCGAATGGAATGGAATGGAATCGAATGGAATCGAATGGAATCGAATGTAATGTAATGTAATGTAATGGAATGGAATGGAATGGAATGGAATGGAATGGAATGGAATTGAATGGAATGGAATGGAATCAACCCGAGTAGATTGGAATGGATTGGAATGGAATGGAATGGAATGGAATGGAATTCAATGGAAAAAATGAAATGGAATGGAATGGAATGGAATGGAATGGAATCGAATGGAATCGAATGGAATTGAATGGAATGGAATGGAATGGAATGGAATGGAATGGAATGGAATCGAATGGAATCGAATGGAATGGAATGGAATGGAATGGAATGGAATGGAATGGAATGGAATGGAATGGAATGGAATGGAATGGAAAGGAATGGAATCAACCCGAGTAGATTGGAATGGATTGGAATGGAATGGAATGGAATGGAATGGAATGGAATTCAATGGAAAAAATGAAATGGAATTGAATGGAATGGAATGGAATGGAATGGAAGGGAATCGAATGGAATAGAATGGAATCGAATGGAATGGAGTGGAATAGAATGGAATCAACCCGAGTAGAACGGAATGGAATGGAACGGAACGGAACGGAACGGAACGGAACCGAATGGAATGGAGTGAAATGGAATGGAATCGAATGGAATCGAATGGCACCGAATGCAATGGAAAGAAGGGAATGGAATGGAATGGAATGGAATGGAATGGAATGGAATCAACCCGAGTAGAATGGAATGGATTGGAATGGAATGGAATGGAGTGGAATGGAATGGAATTCAATAGAATAGAATGGAATGGAATGGAATGGAATGGAATGGAATGGAATCGAATGGAATCGAATGGAATTGAATGGAATGGAGTGGAATAGAATGGAATCAACCTGAATTGAACGGAACGGAACGGAACGGAACGGAACGGAATGGAATTGAGTGAAATGGAATGGAATCGAATGGAATCGAAAGGAACCGAATGGAATGGAATGGAAGGGAATGGAATGGAATGGAATGGAATGGAATGGAATCAACCCGAGTAGAATGGAATGGATTGGAACGGAATGGAATGGAAAAGAATGGAATGGAATGGAATGGAATGGAATGGAATGGAATGGAATGGAATGGAATGGAATGGAATTCAATGGAATTCAATGGAATAGAATGGAATGGAATGGAATGGAATGGAATGAACCCGAGCTGAACGGAATGGAATGGAATGGGATGGAATGGAATGGAATGGAATGGAATGGAATGGAATGGAATGGAATTGATTCGAATGGAATGGAATGGAATGGAATGGAATGGAATGGTATCGAAAGGAACGGAATGGAATGGAATGCAATGGAATGGAATGGAATGGAATGGAATGGAATGGAATCAACCCGAGTTGAATGGAGTGGATTGGAATGGAATGGAATGGAATGGAATGGAATTCAATGGAATAGAATGAAATGGAATGGAATGGAATTGAATGGATTGGAATGGAATAGAATGGAATCGGATGGAATGGAGTGGAATGGAATGGAATGGAATGGAATGGAATGGAATGGAATCGAATGGAATGGAATGGAATGGAATGGAATGGAATGGAATGGAATGGAAAGGAATGGAATAGAATGGAATTCAATGGAATAGAATGGAATGGAATGGAATAGAATGGAATGGAATGGAATTGAATCGAATAGAATGGAATGGAATGGAATGGAATGGAATGGAATGGAATGGAATGGAATGGAATCAACCTGAGTAGAACGGAATGGATTGGAATGGAAAAGAATGGAATGGAATGGAATGGAATTCAATGGAATGGAATGGAATGGAATGGAATCGAATGGAATCGAATGGAATCGAATGGAATGGAACGGAATGGAATGGAATGGAATGGAATCGAATGGAATGGAATGGAATGGAATGGAATCGAATGGAATGGAATGGAAAGGAATGGAATGGAATTGAATGGAATGGAATGGAATGGAATGGAATCAACCCGAGTAGAACGGAATGGAATGGAATGGAATGGAATGGAATGGAATGGAATGGAATGGATAGGAATTCAATGGAATATAATGGAATGGAATGGAATGGAATGGAATGGAATGGAATGGAATGGATTGGAATGGAATCAACACGAGTAGAACGGAATGGAATGGAATGGAAAGGAATGGAATGGAATGGAATGGAATGGAATGGAATGGAATGAAATGGAATGGAATCGAATGGAATCGAATGGAATGGAATGGAATGGAATGGAATGGAATGGAATCGAATGGAATGGAACGGAACGGAATGAAATGGAATGGAATGGAATGGAATGGAATGGAATGGAATGGAATTCAATGGAATAGAATGGAATGGAATGAAATGGAATGGAAACAACCCGAGGAGAATGGAATGGATTGTAATGGAATGGAATGGAATGGAATGGAATGGAATGGAATCGAATGGAATGGAATCGAAAGGAATGGATTGGAATGGAATGGAATGGAATGGAATGGAATGGAATGGAATCAACCCGAGTAGAACGGAATGGAATGGAATGGAAAGGAATGGAATGGAATGGAATGGAATTCAATGGAATGGAATGGAATGGAATGGAATGGAAGGGAATGGAATCAACCCGAGTAGAACGGAATGGAATGGAATGGAATGGAATGGAATGGAATGGAATGGAATGGAATTCAATGGAATAGAATGGAATGGAATGGAATGGAATGGAATGAACCCGAGTAGAACGGAATGGAATGGAATGGAATGGAATGGAATGGAATGGAATGGAATGGAATGGAATGGAATGGAATGGAATCAACCCGAGTAGAATGGAATGGATTGGAATGGAATGGAATGGAATGGAATGGAATTCAATGGAATAGAATGAAATGGAATGGAATGGAATGGAATGGAATGGAATGGAATGGAATGGAATGGAATCAACCCGGGTAGAATCGAATGGATTGGAACGGAATGGAATGGAATGGAATGGAATGGAATGGAATGGAATGGAATCAACCCGAGTAGAACGGAATGGAATGGAATGGAATGGAATGGAATGGAATGGAATTCAAAGAAATGGAATGGAATGGAACGGAATGGAATGGAATGGAATCAACCCGAGTAGAACGGAATGGAATGGAATGGAATGGAATGGAATGGAATGGAATGGAATGGAATGGAATGGAATGGAATGGAATGGAATGGAATGGAATCAACCCGAGTAGAACGGAATGGAATGGAATGGAATGGAATGGAATGGAATGGAATGGAATGGAATGGAATGGAATGGAATGGAATTCAATGGAATGGAATTCAATGGAATAGAATGGAATGGAATGGAATGGAATGGAATGGAATGAACCCGAGTATAACGGAATGGAGTGGAATGGAATTGAATGGAATGGAATGGAATGGAATGGAATGGAATCGAATGGAATCGAATGGAATGCAATGGAATAGAATGGAATGGAATGGAGTCGAATGGAATGGAATGGAATGGAATGGAATCGAATGGAATCGAATGGAATCGAATGTAATGTAATGTAATGTAATGGAATGGAATGGAATGGAATGGAATGGAATGGAATGGAATAGAATCAACCCGAGTAGATTGGAGTGGATTGGAATGGAATGGAATGGAATGGAATGGAATGGAATTCAATGGAAAAAATGAAATGGAATGGAATGGAATGGATTGGAATGGAATGGAATCGAATGGAATCAAATGGAATGGAATGGAATGGAATGGAATGGAATGGAATGGAATGGAATGGAATCGAATGGAATCGAATGGAATGGAATGGAATGGAATGGAATGGAATGGAATGGAATGGAAAGGAATGGAATCAACCCGAGTAGATTGGAATGGATTGGAATGGAATGGAATGGAATGGAATGGAATTCAATGGAAAAAATGAAATGGAATTGAATGGAATGGAATGGAATGGAATGGAAGGGAATCGAATGGAATCGAATGGATTCGAATGGAATGGAGTGGAATAGAATGGAATCAACCCGAGTAGAACGGAATGGAATGGAACGGAACGGAACGGAACGGAACGGAACGGAACGGAACGGAACCGAATGGAATGGAGTGAAATGGAATGGAATCGAATGGAATCGAATGGCACCGAATGCAATGGAAAGAAGGGAATGGAATGGAATGGAATGGAATGGAATGGAATCAACCCGAGTAGAATGGAATGGATTGGAATGGAATGGAATGGAGTGGAATGGAATGGAATTCAATAGAATAGAATGGAATGGAATGGAATGGAATGGAATGGAATGGAATCGAATGGAATCGAATGGAATCGAATGGAATGGAGTGGAATAGAATGGAATCAACCTGAATTGAACGGAACGGAACGGAACGGAACGGAACGGAATGGAATTGAGTGAAATGGAATGGAATCGAATGGAATCGAAAGGAACCGAATGGAATGGAATGGAAGGGAATGGAATGGAATGGAATGGAATGGAATGGAATCAACCCGAGTAGAATGGAATGGATTGGAACGGAATGGAATGGAAAAGAATGGAATGGAATGGAATGGAATGGAATGGAATGGAATGGAATGGAATGGAATGGAATGGAATGGAATTCAATGGAATAGAATGGAATGGAATGGAATGGAATGGAATGAACCCGAGCTGAACGGAATGGAATGGAATGGGATTGAATGGAATGGAATGGAATGGAATGGAATGGAATGGAATGGAATGGAATGGAATGGAATGGAATGGAATGGAATGGAATGGAATCGAATGGAATCGAATGGAATCGAATGGAATGGAGTGGAATAGAATGGAATCAACCTGAATTGAACGGAACGGAACGGAACGGAACGGAACGGAATGGAATTGAGTGAAATGGAATGGAATCGAATGGAATCGAAAGGAACCGAATGGAATGGAATGGAAGGGAAAGGAATGGAATGGAATGGAATGGAATGGAATCAACCCGAGTAGAATGGAATGGACTGGAACGGAATGGAATGGAAAAGAATGGAATGGAATGGAATGGAATGGAATGGAATGGAATGGAATGGAATGGAATGGAATTCAATGGAATTCAATGGAATAGAATGGAATGGAATGGAATGGAATGGAATGAACCCGAGCTGAACGGAATGGAATGGAATGGGATGGAATGTAATGGAATGGAATGGAATGGAATGGAATGGAATGGAATTGATTCGAATGGAATGGAATGGAATGGAATGGAATGGAATGGTATCGAAAGGAACGGAATGGAATGGAATGCAATGGAATGGAACGGAATGGAATGGAATGGAATGGAATGGAATGGAATCAACCCGAGTTGAATGGAGTGGATTGGAATGGAATGGAATGGAATGGAATGGAATTCAATGGAATAGAATGAAATGGAATGGAATGGAATTGAATGGATTGGAATGGAATAGAATGGAATCGGATGGAATGGAGTGGAATGGAATGGAATGGAATGGAATGGAATGGAATGGAATCGAATGGAATGGAATGGAATGGAATGGAATGGAATGGAAAGGAATGGAATAGAATGGAATTCAATGGAATAGAATGGAATGGAATGGAATAGAATGGAATGGAATGGAATTGAATCGAATAGAATGGAATGGAATGGAATGGAATGGAATGGAATGGAATGGAATGGAATGGAATGGAATGGAATCAACCTGAGTAGAACGGAATGGATTGGAATGGAAAGGAATGGAATGGAATGGAATGGAATTCAATGGAATGGAATGGAATGGAATGGAATCGAACGGAATCGAATGGAATCGAATGGAATGGAACGGAATGGAATGGAATGGAATGGAATCGAATGGAATGGAATGGAATGGAATGGAATCGAATGGAATGGAATGGAAAGGAATGGAATGGAATTGAATGGAATGGAATGGAATGGAATGGAATCAACCCGAGTAGAACGGAATGGAATGGAATGGAATGGAATGGAATGGAATGGAATGGAATGGATAGGAATTCAATGGAATATAATGGAATGGAATGGAATGGAATGGAATGGAATTCAATGGAATATAATGGAATGGAATGGAATGGAATGGAATGGAATGGAATGGAATGGAATGGAATGGATTGGAATGGAATCAACACGAGTAGAACGGAATGGAATGGAATGGAAAGGAATGGAATGGAATGGAATGGAATGGAATGGAATGGAATGGAATGAAATGGAATGGAATCGAATGGAATCGAATGGAATGGAATGGAATGGAATGGAATGGAATGGAATCGAATGGAATGGAACGGAACGGAATGGAATGGAATGGAATGGAATGGAATGGAATGGAATGGAATGGAATGGAATGGAATTCAATGGAATAGAATGGAATGGAATGAAATGGAATGGAATCAACCCGAGAAGAATGGAATGGATTGTAATGGAATGGAATGGAATGGAATGGAATGGAATGGAATCGAATGGAATGGAATCGAATGGAAAGGAATGGAATGGAATGGAATGGAATGGAATGGAATGGAATGGAATCAACCCGAGTAGAACGGAATGGAATGGAATGGAAAGGAATGGAATGGAATGGAATGGAATTCAATGGAATGGAATGGAATGGAATGGAATGGAAGGGAATGGAATCAACCCGAGTAGAACCGAATGGAATGGAATGGAATGGAATGGAATGGAATGGAATGGAATTCAATGGAATAGAATGGAATGGAATGGAATGGAATGGAATGAACCCGAGTAGAACGGAATGGAATGGAATGGAATGGAATGGAATGGAATGGAATGGAATGGAATGGAATGGAATGGAATGGAATCAACCCGAGTAGAATGGAATGGATTGGAATGGAATGGAATGGAATGGAATGGAATTCAATGGAATAGAATGAAATGGAATGGAATGGAATGGAATGGAATGGAATGGAATGGAATGGAATGGAATGGAATGGAATGGAATCAACCCGGGTAGAATCGAATGGATTGGAACGGAATGGAATGGAATGGAATGGAATGGAATGGAATGGAATGGAATCAACCCGAGTAGAACGGAATGGAATGGAATGGAATGGAATGGAATTCAAAGAAATGGAATGGAATGGAACGGAATGGAATGGAATGGAATCAACCCGAGTAGAACGGAATGGAATGGAATGGAATGGAATGGAATGGAATGGAATGGAATGGAATGGAATGGAATGGAATGGAATGGAATGGAATCAACCCGAGTAGAACGGAATGGAATGGAATGGAATGGAATGGAATGGAATGGAATGGAATGGAATGGAATGGAATGGAATGGAATTCAATGGAATGGAATTCCATGGAATAGAATGGAATGGAATGGAATGGAATGGAATGGAATGAACCCGAGTATAACGGAATGGAGTGGAATGGAATTGAATGGAATGGAATGGAATGGAATGGAATGGAATCGAATGGAATCGAATGGAATGCAATGGAATAGAATGGAATGGAATGGAGTCGAATGGAATGGAATGGAATGGAATGGAATCGAATGGAATCGAATGGAATCGAATGTAATGTAATGTAATGTAATGTAATGGAATGGAATGGAATGGAATGGAATGGAATGGAATGGAATGGAATAGAATCAACCCGAGTAGATTGGAGTGGATTGGAATGGAATGGAATGGAATGGAATGGAATTCAATGGAAAAAATGAAATGGAATGGAATGGAATGGAATGGAATCGAATGGAATGGAATGGAATGGAATGGAATGGAATGGAATGGAATGGAATGGAATGGAATCGAATGGAATCGAATGGAATCGAATGGAATGGAGTGGAATAGAATGGAATCAACCTGAATTGAACGGAACGGAACGGAACGGAACGGAACGGAATGGAATTGAGTGAAATGGAATGGAATCGAATGGAATCGAAAGGAACCGAATGGAATGGAATGGAAGGGAATGGAATGGAATGGAATGGAATGGAATGGAATCAACCCGAGTAGAATGGAATGGACTGGAACGGAATGGAATGGAAAGGAATGGAATGGAATGGAATGGAATGGAATGGAATGGAATGGAATGGAATGGAATGGAATGGAATTCAATGGAATTCAATGGAATAGAATGGAATGGAATGGAATGGAATGGAATGAACCCGAGCTGAACGGAATGGAATGGAATGGGATGGAATGGAATGGAATTGATTCGAATGGAATGGAATGGAATGGAATGGAATGGAATGGAATGGAATTGATTCGAATGGAATGGAATGGAATGGAATGGAATGGAATGGTATCGAAAGGAACGGAATGGAATGGAATGCAATGGAATGGAATGGAATGGAATGGAATGGAATGGAATGGAATGGAATCAACCCGAGTTGAATGGAGTGGATTGGAATGGAATGGAATGGAATGGAATGGAATTCAATGGAATAGAATGAAATGGAATGGAATGGAATTGAATGGATTGGAATGGAATAGAATGGAATCGGATGGAATGGAGTGGAATGGAATGGAATGGAATGGAATGGAATGGAATGGAATCGAATGGAATGGAATGGAATGGAATGGAATGGAATGGAAAGGAATGGAATAGAATGGAATTCAATGGAATAGAATGGAATGGAATGGAATAGAATGGAATGGAATGGAATTGAATCGAATAGAATGGAATGGAATGGAATGGAATGGAATGGAATGGAATGGAATGGAATGGAATGGAATGGAATCAACCTGAGTAGAACGGAATGGATTGGAATGGAAAGGAATGGAATGGAATGGAATGGAATTCAATGGAATGGAATGGAATGGAATGGAATCGAACGGAATCGAATGGAATCGAATGGAATGGAACGGAATGGAATGGAATGGAATGGAATCGAATGGAATGGAATGGAATGGAATGGAATCGAATGGAATGGAATGGAAAGGAATGGAATGGAATTGAATGGAATGGAATGGAATGGAATGGAATCAACCCGAGTAGAACGGAATGGAATGGAATGGAATGGAATGGAATGGAATGGAATGGATAGGAATTCAATGGAATATAATGGAATGGAATGGAATGGAATGGAATGGAATTCAATGGAATATAATGGAATGGAATGGAATGGAATGGAATGGAATGGAATGGAAAGGAATGGAATGGATTGGAATGGAATCAACACGAGTAGAACGGAATGGAATGGAATGGAAAGGAATGGAATGGAATGGAATGGAATGGAATGGAATGGAATGGAATGAAATGGAATGGAATCGAATGGAATCGAATGGAATGGAATGGAATGGAATGGAATGGAATCGAATGGAATGGAACGGAACGGAATGGAATGGAATGGAATGGAATGGAATGGAATGGAATGGAATGGAATTCAATGGAATAGAATGGAATGGAATGAAATGGAATGGAATCAACCCGAGAAGAATGGAATGGATTGTAATGGAATGGAATGGAATGGAATGGAATGGAATGGAATCGAATGGAATGGAATCGAATGGAAAGGAATGGAATGGAATGGAATGGAATGGAATGGAATGGAATGGAATCAACCCGAGTAGAACGGAATGGAATGGAATGGAAAGGAATGGAATGGAATGGAATGGAATTCAATGGAATGGAATGGAATGGAATGGAATGGAAGGGAATGGAATCAACCCGAGTAGAACGGAATGGAATGGAATGGAATGGAATGGAATGGAATGGAATGGAATGGAATTCAATGGAATAGAATGGAATGGAATGGAATGGAATGGAATGAACCCGAGTAGAACGGAATGGAATGGAATGGAATGGAATGGAATGGAATGGAATGGAATGGAATGGAATGGAATGGAATGGAATCAACCCGAGTAGAATGGAATGGATTGGAATGGAATGGAATGGAATGGAATGGAATTCAATGGAATAGAATGAAATGGAATGGAATGGAATGGAATGGAATGGAATGGAATGGAATGGAATGGAATGGAATGGAATGGAATCAACCCGGGTAGAATCGAATGGATTGGAACGGAATGGAATGGAATGGAATGGAATGGAATGGAATGGAATGGAATGGAATCAACCCGAGTAGAACGGAATGGAATGGAATGGAATGGAATGGAATTCAAAGAAATGGAATGGAATGGAACGGAATGGAATGGAATGGAATCAACCCGAGTAGAACGGAATGGAATGGAATGGAATGGAATGGAATGGAATGGAATGGAATGGAATGGAATGGAATGGAATGGAATGGAATGGAATCAACCCGAGTAGAACGGAATGGAATGGAATGGAATGGAATGGAATGGAATGGAATGGAATGGAATGGAATGGAATGGAATGGAATTCAATGGAATGGAATTCCATGGAATAGAATGGAATGGAATGGAATGGAATGGAATGGAATGAACCCGAGTATAACGGAATGGAGTGGAATGGAATTGAATGGAATGGAATGGAATGGAATGGAATGGAATCGAATGGAATCGAATGGAATGCAATGGAATAGAATGGAATGGAATGGAGTCGAATGGAATGGAATGGAATGGAATGGAATCGAATGGAATCGAATGGAATCGAATGTAATGTAATGTAATGTAATGGAATGGAATGGAATGGAATGGAATGGAATGGAATGGAATGGAATGGAATAGAATCAACCCGAGTAGATTGGAGTGGATTGGAATGGAATGGAATGGAATGGAATGGAATTCAATGGAAAAAATGAAATGGAATGGAATGGAATGGAATGGAATGGAATGGAATCGAATGGAATCGAATGGAATGGAATGGAATGGAATGGAATGGAATGGAATGGAATGGAATGGAATCGAATGGAATCGAATGGAATGGAATGGAATGGAATGGAATGGAATGGAATGGAATGGAAAGGAATGGAATCAACCCGAGTAGATTGGAATGGATTGGAATGGAATGGAATGGAATGGAATGGAATTCAATGGAAAAAATGAAATGGAATTGAATGGAATGGAATGGAATGGAATGGAAGGGAATCGAATGGAATCGAATGGAATCGAATGGAATGGAGTGGAATAGAATGGAATCAACCCGAGTAGAACGGAATGGAATGGAACGGAACGGAACGGAACGGAACGGAACGGAACCGAATGGAATGGAGTGAAATGGAATGGAATCGAATGGAATCGAATGGCACCGAATGCAATGGAAAGAAGGGAATGGAATGGAATGGAATGGAATGGAATGGAATCAACCCGAGTAGAATGGAATGGATTGGAATGGAATGGAATGGAGTGGAATGGAATGGAATTCAATAGAATAGAATGGAATGGAATGGAATGGAATGGAATGGAATGGAATCGAATGGAATCGAATGGAATCGAATGGAATGGAGTGGAATAGAATGGAATCAACCTGAATTGAACGGAACGGAACGGAACGGAACGGAACGGAATGGAATTGAGTGAAATGGAATGGAATCGAATGGAATCGAAAGGAACCGAATGGAATGGAATGGAAGGGAATGGAATGGAATGGAATGGAATGCAATGGAATCAACCCGAGTAGAATGGAATGGATTGGAACGGAATGGAATGGAAAAGAATGGAATGGAATGGAATGGAATGGAATGGAATGGAATGGAATGGAATGGAATGGAATGGAATTCAATGGAATAGAATGGAATGGAATGGAATGGAATGGAATGAACCCGAGCTGAACGGAATGGAATGGAATGGGATTGAATGGAATGGAATGGAATGGAATGGAATGGAATGGAATGGAATTGATTCGAATGGAATGGAATGGAATGGAATGGAATGGAATGGAATGGTATCGAAAGGAACGGAATGGAATGGAATGCAATGGAATGGAATGGAATGGAATGGAATGGAATGGAATGGAATGGAATGGAATCAACCCGAGTAGAATGGAGTGGATTGGAATGGAATTGAATGGAATGGAATGGAATTCAATGGAATAGAATGAAATGGAATGGAATGGAATTGAATGGATTGGAATGGGATAGAATGGAATCGGATGGAATGGAGTGGAATGGAATGGAATGGAATGGAATGGAATGGAATGGAATGGAATCGAATGGAATGGAATGGAATGGAATGGAATGGAATGGAATGGAAAGGAATGGAATGGAATGGAATTCAATGGAATAGAATGGAATGGAATGGAATAGAATGGAATGGAATGGAATTGAATCGAATAGAATGGAATGGAATGGAATGGAATGGAATGGAATGGAATGGAATGGAATCAACCTGAGTAGAACGGAATGGATTGGAATGGAAAGGAATGGAATGGAATTGAATGGAATTCAATGGAATGGAATGGAATGGAATGGAATCGAATGGAATCGAATGGAATCGAATGGAATGGAACGGAATGGAATGGAATGGAATGGAATCGAATGGAATGGAATGGAATGGAATGGAATCGAATGGAATGGAATGGAAAGGAATGGAATGGAATTGAATGGAATGGAATGGAATGGAATGGAATCAACCCGAGTAGAACGGAATGGAATGGAATGGAATGGAATGGAATGGAATGGAATGGAATGGAATGGAATGGATAGGAATTCAATGGAATATAATGGAATGGAATGGAATGGAATGGAATGGAATGGAATGGAATGGAATGGAATGGAATGGAATGGAATCAACACGAGTAGAACGGAATGGAATGGAATGGAAAGGAATGGAATGGAATGGAATGGAATGGAATGGAATGGAATGAAATGGAACGGAATCGAATGGAATCGAATGGAATGGAATGGAATGGAATGGAATGGAATGGAATCGAATGGAATGGAACGGAACGGAATGGAATGGAATGGAATGGAATGGAATGGAATGGAATGGAATGGAATGGAATTCAATGGAATAGAATGGAATGGAATGAAATGGAATGGAATCAACCCGAGAAGAATGGAATGGATTGTAATGGAATGGAATGGAATGGAATGGAATGGAATGGAATGGAATGGAATCGAATGGAATGGAATCGAATGGAATGGAATGGAATGGAATGGAATGGAATGGAATGGAATGGAATGGAATGGAATCAACCCGAGTAGAACGGAATGGAATGGAATGGAATGGAATGGAATGGAATGGAATGGAATTCAATGGAATGGAATGGAATGGAATGGAATGGAAGGGAATGGAATCAACCCGAGTAGAACGGAATGGAATGGAATGGAATGGAATGGAATGGAATGGAATGGAATGGAATGGAATTCAATGGAATAGAATGGAATGGAATGGAATGGAATGGAATGAACCCGAGTAGAACGGAATGGAATGGAATGGAATGGAATGGAATGGAATGGAATGGAATGGAATGGAATGGAACGGAATGGAATCAACCCGAGTAGAATGGAATGGATTGGAATGGAATGGAATGGAATGGAATGGAATTCAATGGAATAGAATGAAATGGAATGGAATGGAATGGAATGGAATGGAATGGAATGGAATGGAATGGAATGGAATGGAATCAACCCGGGTAGAATCGAATGGATTGGAACGGAATGGAATGGAATGGAATGGAATGGAATGGAATGGAATCAACCCGAGTAGAACGGAATGGAATGGAATGGAATGGAATGGAATGGAATGGAATGGAATGGAATGGAATCAACCCGAGTAGAAAGGAATGGAATGGAATGGAATGGAATGGAATTCAATCGAATGGAATTCCATGGAATGGAATTCAATGGAATAGAATGGAATGGAATGGAATGGAATGGAATGGAATGAACCCGAGTAGAACGGAATGGAATGGAATGGAATGGAATGGAATGGAATGGAATGGAATGGAATGGAATGGAATCGAATGGAATGGAATGGAATGGAATGGAATGGAATGGAATGGAATGGAATCAACCCGAGTATATTGGAATGGATTGGAATGGAATGAAATGGAATGGAATGGAATTCAATGGAAAAAATGAAATGGAATGGAATGGAATGGAATGGAATGGAATGGAATGGAATCGAATGGAATCGAATGGAATCGAATGGAATCGAATGGAATGGAATGGAATGGAATGGAATGGAATGGAATCAACCCGAGTAGAACGGAATGGAATGGAATGGAATGGAATGGAATGGAATGGAATGGAATGGAATGGAATGGAACTAAATGGAATGGAATGGAATGGAATGGAATGGAATGGAATGGAAGAGAATGGAATTGAATGGAATCGAATGGAACGGAATGGAATAGAATGGAATCAAGTCGAGTAGAAAGGAATGGAATGGAATGGAATGGAATGGAATGGAATGGAATGGAATGGAATGCAATGAAATGGAATGGAATGGAATGGAATCGAATGGAATGGACTGGAATGAAATGTAATGTAATGGAATGGAATGGAATGGAATGGAATGGAATGGAATGGAATGAAATGGAATGGAATGGAATGGAATGGAATCAACCCGAGTAGAATGGAATGGATTGGAATGGAATGGAATGGAATGGAATCGAATGGAATGGAATGGAATCGAATGGAATGGAAAGGAATGGAATGGACGCGAGTAGAACGGAATGGAATGGAATGGAATGGAATGGAATGGAATGGAATGGAATGGAATGGAATGAACCCGAGTAGAACGGAATGGAATGGAATGGAATGGAATGGAATGGAATGGAATGGAATGGAATGGAATCAACACGAGTAGAACGGAATGGAATGGAATGGAAAGGAATGGAATGGAATGGAATGGAATGGAATGGAATGGAATGAAATGGAACGGAATCGAATGGAATCGAATGGAATGGAATGGAATGGAATGGAATGGAATGGAATCGAATGGAATGGAACGGAACGGAATGGAATGGAATGGAATGGAATGGAATGGAATGGAATGGAATGGAATGGAATTCAATGGAATAGAATGGAATGGAATGAAATGGAATGGAATCAACCCGAGAAGAATGGAATGGATTGTAATGGAATGGAATGGAATGGAATGGAATGGAATGGAATGGAATGGAATCGAATGGAATGGAATCGAATGGAATGGAATGGAATGGAATGGAATGGAATGGAATGGAATGGAATGGAATGGAATCAACCCGAGTAGAACGGAATGGAATGGAATGGAATGGAATGGAATGGAATGGAATGGAATTCAATGGAATGGAATGGAATGGAATGGAATGGAAGGGAATGGAATCAACCCGAGTAGAACGGAATGGAATGGAATGGAATGGAATGGAATGGAATGGAATGGAATGGAATGGAATTCAATGGAATAGAATGGAATGGAATGGAATGGAATGGAATGAACCCGAGTAGAACGGAATGGAATGGAATGGAATGGAATGGAATGGAATGGAATGGAATGGAATGGAATGGAACGGAATGGAATCAACCCGAGTAGAATGGAATGGATTGGAATGGAATGGAATGGAATGGAATGGAATTCAATGGAATAGAATGAAATGGAATGGAATGGAATGGAATGGAATGGAATGGAATGGAATGGAATGGAATGGAATGGAATCAACCCGGGTAGAATCGAATGGATTGGAACGGAATGGAATGGAATGGAATGGAATGGAATGGAATGGAATCAACCCGAGTAGAACGGAATGGAATGGAATGGAATGGAATGGAATGGAATGGAATGGAATGGAATGGAATCAACCCGAGTAGAAAGGAATGGAATGGAATGGAATGGAATGGAATTCAATCGAATGGAATTCAATGGAATGGAATTCAATGGAATAGAATGGAATGGAATGGAATGGAATGGAATGGAATGAACCCGAGTAGAACGGAATGGAATGGAATGGAATGGAATGGAATGGAATGGAATGGAATGGAATGGAATGGAATCGAATGGAATGGAATGGAATGGAATGGAATGGAATGGAATGGAATGGAATCAACCCGAGTATATTGGAATGGATTGGAATGGAATTCAATGGAATGGAATGGAATTCAATGGAAAAAATGAAATGGAATGGAATGGAATGGAATGGAATGGAATGGAATGGAATCGAATGGAATCGAATGGAATCGAATGGAATCGAATGGAATGGAATGGAATGGAATGGAATGGAATGGAATCAACCCGAGTAGAACGGAATGGAATGGAATGGAATGGAATGGAATGGAATGGAATGGAATGGAATGGAATGGAATGGAATGGAACTAAATGGAATGGAATGGAATGGAATGGAATGGAATGGAATGGAAGAGAATGGAATTGAATGGAATCGAATGGAACGGAATGGAATAGAATGGAATCAAGTCGAGTAGAAAGGAATGGAATGGAATGGAATGGAATGGAATGGAATGGAATGGAATGCAATGAAATGGAATGGAATGGAATGGAATCGAATGGAATGGACTGGAATGAAATGTAATGTAATGGAATGGAATGGAATGGAATGGAATGGAATGGAATGGAATGAAATGGAATGGAATGGAATGGAATGGAATCAACCCGAGTAGAATGGAATGGATTGGAATGGAATGGAATGGAATGGAATCGAATGGAATGGAATGGAATCGAATGGAATGGAAAGGAATGGAATGGACGCGAGTAGAACGGAATGGAATGGAATGGAATGGAATGGAATGGAATGGAATGGAATGGAATGGAATGAACCCGAGTAGAACGGAATGGAATGGAATGGAATGGAATGGAATGGAATGGAATGGAATTTAATGGAATGGAATGGAAAGGAATGGAATGGAATGGAATCAACCCGAGTAGAATGGAATGGGTAGGAATGGAATGGAATGGAATGGAATGTAATTCAATAGAATAGAATGGAAGGGAATGGAAAGGAATGGAAAGGAATGGAATGGAATGGAATCGAATGGAATCGAATGGAATCGAATGGAATGGAGTGGAATAGAATGGAATCAACCCGAATAGAACGGAACGGAACGGAACGGAACGGAACGGAATGGAATGGAGTGAAATGGAATGGAATCAAATGGAATCGAATGGAACCGAATGGAATGGAATGGAAGGGAATGGAATGCAATGGAATGGAATGGAATGGAATGGAATCAACCCGAGTAGAATGGAATGGACTGGAATGGAATGGAATGGAATGGAATGGAATGGAATGGAATGGAATCAACCCGAGTAGAACGGAATGGAATGGAATGGAATGGAATGGAATGGAATGGAATGGAATGGAATGGAATGGAATGGAATGGAATGGAATGGAATCAACCCGAGTAGAACGGAATGGAATGGAATGGAATGGAATGGAATGGAATGGAATGGAATGGAATTCAATGGAATTCAATGGAATGGAATTCAATGGAATAGAATGGAATGGAATGGAATGGAATGGAATGGAATGAACCCGAGTATAACGGAATGGAGTGGAATGGAATTGAATGGAATGGAATGGAATGGAATGGAATGGAATCGAATGGAATCGAATGGAATGCAATGGAATAGAATGGAATGGAATGGAGTCGAATGGAATGGAATGGAATGGAATGGAATCGAATGGAATCGAATGGAATCGAATGGAATGTAATGTAATGTAATGGAATGGAATGGAATGGAATGGAATGGAATGGAATGGAATTGAAGGGAATGGAATGGAATCAACCCGAGTAGATTGGAATGGATTGGAATGGAATGGAATGGAGTGGAATGGAATTCAATGGAAAAAATGAAATGGAATGGAATGGAATGGAATGGAATGGAATGGAATCGAATGGAATCGAATGGAATGGAATGGAATGGAATGGAATGGAATGGAATGAAATGGAATCGAATGGAATCGAATGGAATGGAATGGAATGGAATGGAATGGAATGGAATGGAATGGAAAGGAATGGAATCAACCCGAGTAGATTGGAATGGATTGGAATGGAATGGAATGGAATGGAATGGAATGGAATTCAATGGAAAAAATGAAATGGAATTGAATGGAATGGAATGGAATGGAATGGAAGGGAATCGAATGGAATCGAATGGAATCGAGTGGAATGGAGTGGAATAGAATGGAATCAACCCGAGTAGAACGGAATGGAATGGAACGGAACGGAACGGAACGGAACGGAACGGAACGGAACGGAACCGAATGGAATGGAGTGAAATGGAATGGAATCGAATGGAATCGAATGGCACCGAATGCAATGGAAAGAAGGGAATGGAATGGAATGGAATGGAATGGAATGGAATGGAATCAACCCGAGTAGAATGGAATGGATTGGAATGGAATGGAATGGAGTGTAATGGAATGGAATTCAATAGAATAGAATGGAATGGAATGGAATGGAATGGAATGGAATCGAATGGAATCGAATGGAATCGAATGGAATGGAGTGGAATAGAATGGAATCAACCTGAATTGAACGGAACGGAACGGAACGGAACGGAACGGAATGGAATTGAGTGAAATGGAATGGAATCGAATGGAATCGAAAGGAACCGAATGGAATGGAATGGAAGGGAATGGAATGGAATGGAATGGAATGGAATGGAATCAATCCGAGTAGAATGGAATGGATTGGAACGGAATGGAATGGAAAAGAATGGAATGGAATGGAATTGAATGGAATTCAATGGAATGGAAAGGAATGGAATGGAATTCAATGGAATTCAATGGAATAGAATGGAATGGAATGGAATGGAATGGAATGAACCCGAGCTGAACGGAATGGAATGGAATGGGATGGAATGGAATGGAATGGAATGGAATGGAATGGAATGGAATGGAATTGATTCGAATGGAATGGAATGGAATGGAATGGAATGGAATGGTATCGAAAGGAACGGAATGGAATGGAATGCAATGGAATGGAATGGAATGGAATGGAATGGAATGGAATGGAATCAACCCGAGTAGAATGGAGTGGATTGGAATGGAATGGAATGGAATGGAATGGAATTCAATGGAATAGAATGAAATGGAATGGAATGGAATTGAATGGATTGGAATGGAATAGAATGGAATCGGATGGAATGGAGTGGAATGGAATGGAATGGAATGGAATGGAATGGAATGGAATCGAATGGAATGGAATGGAATGGAATGGAATGGAATGGAAAGGAATGGAATGGAATGGAATTCAATGGAATAGAATGGAATGGAATGGAATAGAATGGAATGGAATGGAATTGAATCGAATAGAATGGAATGGAATGGAATGGAATGGAATGGAATGGAATGGAATGGAATGGAATCAACCTGAGTAGAACGGAATGGATTGGAATGGAAAGGAATGGAATGGAATGGAATGGAATTCAATGGAATGGAATGGAATGGAATGGAATCGAATGGAATCGAATGGAATCGAATGGAATGGAACGGAATGGAATGGAATGGAATGGAATCGAATGGAATGGAATGGAATGGAATGGAATCGAATGGAATGGAATGGAAAGGAATGGAATGGAATTGAATGGAATGGAATGGAATGGAATGGAATCAACCCGAGTAGAACGGAATGGAATGGAATGGAATGGAATGGAATGGAATGGAATGGATAGGAATTCAATGGAATATAATGGAATGGAATGGAATGGAATGGAATGGAATTCAATGGAATATAATGGAATGGAATGGAATGGAATGGAATGGAATGGAATGGAATGGATTGGAATGGAATCAACACGAGTAGAACTTAATGGAATGGAATGGAAAGGAATGGAATGGAATGGAATGGAATGGAATGGAATGGAATGAAATGGAATGGAATCGAATGGAATGGAATGGAATGGAATGGAATGGAATGGAATGGAATGGAATCGAATGGAATGGAATGGAACGGAACGGAATGGAATGGAATGGAATGGAATGGAATGGAATGGAATGGAATGGAATTCAATGGAATAGAATGGAATGGAATGAAATGGAATGGAATCAACCCGAGAAGAATGGAATGGATTGTAATGGAATGGAATGGAATGGAATGGAATGGAATGGAATGGAATGGAATGGAATGGAATGGAATGGAATCGAATGGAATGGAATGGAATGGAATGGAATGGAATGGAATGGAATGGAATGTAATGGAATGGAATCAACCCGAGTAGAACGGAATGGAATGGAATGGAAAGGAATGGAATGGAATGGAATGGAATTCAATGGAATGGAATGGAATGGAATGGAATGGAAGGGAATGGAATCAACCCGAGTAGAACGGAATGGAATGGAATGGAATGGAATGGAATGGAATGGAATGGAATTCAATGGAATAGAATGGAATGGAATGGAATGGAATGGAATGAACCCGAGTAGAACGGAATGGAATGGAATGGAATGGAATGGAATGGAATGGAATGGAATGGAATGGAATGGAATGGAATCAACCCGAGTGGAATGGAATGGATTGGAATGGAATGGAATGGAATGGAATGGAATTCAATGGAATAGAATGAAATGGAATGGAATGGAATGGAATGGAATGGAATGGAATGGAATGGAATGGAATGGAATGGAATCAACCCGGGTAGAATCGAATGGATTGGAACGGAATGGAATGGAATGGAATGGAATGGAATGGAATGGAATGGAATGGAATCAACCCGAGTAGAACGGAATGGAATGGAATGGAATGGAATGGAATTCAAAGAAATGGAATGGAATGGAACGGAATGGAATGGAATGGAATCAACCCGAGTAGAACGGAATGGAATGGAATGGAATGGAATGGAATGGAATGGAATGGAATGGAATGGAATGGAATGGAATCAACCCGAGTAGAACGGAATGGAACCGAATGGAATGGAATGGAATGGAATGGAATGGAATGGAATGGAATTCAATGGAATGGAATTCAATGGAATAGAATGGAATGGAATGGAATGGAATGGAATGGAATGGAATGGAATGAACCCGAGTATAACGGAATGGAGTGGAATGGAATTGAATGGAATGGAATGGAATGGAATGGAATGGAATGGAATGGAATCGAATGGAATCGAATGGAATGCAATGGAATAGAATGGAATGGAATGGAGTCGAATGGAATGGAATGGAATGGAATGGAATCGAATGGAATCGAATGGAATCGAATGTAATGTAATGTAATGGAATGGAATGGAATGGAATGGAATGGAATGGAATGGAATGGAATGGAATGGAATGGAATAGAATCAACCCGAGTAGATTGGAATGGATTGGAATGGAATGGAATGGAATGGAATGGAATTCAATGGAAAAAATGAAATGGAATGGAATGGAATGGAATGGAATGGAATGGAATGGAATGGAAAGGAATGGAATCAACCCGAGTAGATTGGAATGGATTGGAATGGAATGGAATGGAATGGAATGGAATGGAATTCAATGAAAAAAATGAAATGGAATTGAATGGAATGGAATGGAATGGAATGGAAGGGAATCGAATGGAATCGAATGGAATCGAATGGAATGGAGTGGAATAGAATGGAATCAACCCGAGTAGAACGGAATGGAATGGAACGGAACGGAACGGAACGGAACGGAACGGAACGGAACGGAACCGAATGGAATGGAGTGAAATGGAATGGAATCGAATGGAATCGAATGGCACCGAATGCAATGGAAAGAAGGGAATGGAATGGAATGGAATGGAATGGAATGGAATGGAATCAACCCGATTAGAATGGAATGGATTGGAATGGAATGGAATGGAGTGGAATGGAATGGAATTCAATAGAATAGAATGGAATGGAATGGAATGGAATGGAATGGAATGGAATCGAATGGAATCGAATGGAATCGAATGGAATGGAGTGGAATAGAATGGAATCAACCTGAATTGAACGGAACGGAACGGAACGGAACGGAACGGAATGGAATTGAGTGAAATGGAATGGAATCGAATGGAATCGAAAGGAACCGAATGGAATGGAATGGAAGGGAATGGAATGGAATGGAATGGAATGGAATGGAATCAACCCGAGTAGAATGGAATGGATTGGAACGGAATGGAATGGAAAAGAATGGAATGGAATGGAATGGAATGGAATGGAATGGAATGGAATGGAATGGAATGGAATGGAATGGAATTCAATGGAATAGAATGGAATGGAATGGAATGGAATGGAATGAACCCGAGCTGAACGGAATGGAATGGAATGGGACTGAATGGAATGGAATGGAATGGAATGGAATGGAATGGAATGGAATTGATTCGAATGGAATGGAATGGAATGGAATGGAATGGAATGGTATCGAAAGGAACGGAATGGAATGGAATGCAATGGAATGGAATGGAATGGAATGGAATGGAATGGAATGGAATCAACCCGAGTAGAATGGAGTGGATTGGAATGGAATGGAATGGAATGGAATGGAATTCAATGGAATAGAATGAAATGGAATGGAATGGAATTGAATGGATTGGAATGGAATAGAATGGAATCGGATGGAATGGAGTGGAATGGAATGGAATGGAATGGAATGGAATGGAATGGAATCGAATGGAATGGAATGGAATGGAATGGAATGGAATGGAAAGGAATGGAATGGAATGGAATTCAATGGAATAGAATGGAATGGAATGGAATAGAATGGAATGGAATGGAATTGAATCGAATAGAATGGAATGGAATGGAATGGAATGGAATGGAATGGAATGGAATGGAATGGAATCAACCTGAGTAGAACGGAATGGATTGGAATGGAAAGGAATGGAATGGAATGGAATGGAATTCAATGGAATGGAATGGAATGGAATGGAATCGAATGGAATCGAATGGAATCGAATGGAATGGAACGGAATGGAATGGAATGGAATGGAATCGAATGGAATGGAATGGAATGGAATGGAATCGAATGGAATGGAATGGAAAGGAATGGAATGGAATTGAATGGAATGGAATGGAATGGAATGGAATCAACCCGAGTAGAACGGAATGGAATGGAATGGAATGGAATGGAATGGAATGGAATGGATAGGAATTCAATGGAATATAATGGAATGGAATGGAATGGAATGGAATGGAATTCAATGGAATATAATGGAATGGAATGGAATGGAATGGAATGGAATGGAATGGAATGGATTGGAATGGAATCAACACGAGTAGAACTTAATGGAATGGAATGGAAAGGAATGGAATGGAATGGAATGGAATGGAATGGAATGGAATGGAATGAAATGGAATGGAATCGAATGGAATGGAATGGAATGGAATGGAATCGAATGGAATGGAATGGAACGGAACGGAATGGAATGGAATGGAATGGAATGGAATGGAATGGAATGGAATGGAATTCCATGGAATAGAATGGAATGGAATGAAATGGAATGGAATCAACCCGAGAAGAATGGAATGGATTGTAATGGAATGGAATGGAATGGAATGGAATGGAATGGAATGGAATGGAATGGAATGGAATCGAATGGAATGGAATCGAATGGAATGGAATGGAATGGAATGGAATGGAATGGAATGGAATGGAATGTAATGGAATGGAATCAACCCGAGTAGAACGGAATGGAATGGAATGGAAAGGAATGGAATGGAATGGAATGGAATTCAATGGAATGGAATGGAATGGAATGGAATGGAAGGGAATGGAATCAACCCGAGTAGAACGGAATGGAATGGAATGGAATGGAATGGAATGGAATGGAATGGAATTCAATGGAATAGAATGGAATGGAATGGAATGGAATGGAATGAACCCGAGTAGAACGGAATGGAATGGAATGGAATGGAATGGAATGGAATGGAATGGAATGGAATGGAATGGAATGGAATGGAATCAACCCGAGTGGAATGGAATGGATTGGAATGGAATGGAATGGAATGGAATGGAATTCAATGGAATAGAATGAAATGGAATGGAATGGAATGGAATGGAATGGAATGGAATGGAATGGAATGGAATGGAATGGAATGGAATCAACCCGGGTAGAATCGAATGGATTGGAACGGAATGGAATGGAATGGAATGGAATGGAATGGAATGGAATGGAATGGAATCAACCCGAGTAGAACGGAATGGAATGGAATGGAATGGAATGGAATTCAAAGAAATGGAATGGAATGGAACGGAATGGAATGGAATGGAATCAACCCGAGTAGAACGGAATGGAACCGAATGGAATGGAATGGAATGGAATGGAATGGAATGGAATGGAATTCAATGGAATGGAATTCAATGGAATAGAATGGAATGGAATGGAATGGAATGGAATGGAATGGAATGGAATGAACCCGAGTATAACGGAATGGAGTGGAATGGAATTGAATGGAATGGAATGGAATGGAATGGAATGGAATGGAATGGAATCGAATGGAATCGAATGGAATGCAATGGAATAGAATGGAATGGAATGGAGTCGAATGGAATGGAATGGAATGGAATGGAATCGAATGGAATCGAATGGAATCGAATGTAATGTAATGTAATGGAATGGAATGGAATGGAATGGAATGGAATGGAATGGAATGGAATGGAATAGAATCAACCCGAGTAGATTGGAATGGATTGGAATGGAATGGAATGGAATGGAATGGAATTCAATGGAAAAAATGAAATGGAATGGAATGGAATGGAATGGAATGGAATGGAATGGAATGGAATCGAATGGAATCGAATGGAATGGAATGGAATGGAATGGAATGGAATGGAATGGAATGGAAAGGAATGGAATCAACCCGAGTAGATTGGAATGGATTGGAATGGAATGGAATGGAATGGAATGGAATGGAATTCAATGAAAAAAATGAAATGGAATTGAATGGAATGGAATGGAATGGAATGGAAGGGAATCGAATGGAATCGAATGGAATCGAATGGAATGGAGTGGAATAGAATGGAATCAACCCGAGTAGAACGGAATGGAATGGAACGGAACGGAACAGAACGGAACGGAACGGAACGGAACGGAACCGAATGGAATGGAGTGAAATGGAATGGAATCGAATGGAATCGAATGGCACCGAATGCAATGGAAAGAAGGGAATGGAATGGAATGGAATGGAATGGAATGGAATGGAATCAACCCGATTAGAATGGAATGGATTGGAATGGAATGGAATGGAGTGGAATGGAATGGAATTCAATAGAATAGAATGGAATGGAATGGAATGGAATGGAATGGAATGGAATCGAATGGAATCGAATGGAATCGAATGGAATGGAGTGGAATAGAATGGAATCAACCTGAATTGAACGGAACGGAACGGAACGGAACGGAACGGAATGGAATTGAGTGAAATGGAATGGAATCGAATGGAATCGAAAGGAACCGAATGGAATGGAATGGAAGGGAATGGAATGGAATGGAATGGAATGGAATGGAATCAACCCGAGTAGAATGGAATGGATTGGAACGGAATGGAATGGAAAAGAATGGAATGGAATGGAATGGAATGGAATGGAATGGAATGGAATGGAATGGAATGGAATGGAATGGAATTCAATGGAATAGAATGGAATGGAATGGAATGGAATGGAATGAACCCGAGCTGAACGGAATGGAATGGAATGGGACTGAATGGAATGGAATGGAATGGAATGGAATGGAATGGAATGGAATTGATTCGAATGGAATGGAATGGAATGGAATGGAATGGAATGGTATCGAAAGGAACGGAATGGAATGGAATGCAATGGAATGGAATGGAATGGAATGGAATGGAATGGAATGGAATCAACCCGAGTAGAATGGAGTGGATTGGAATGGAATGGAATGGAATGGAATGGAATTCAATGGAATAGAATGAAATGGAATGGAATGGAATTGAATGGATTGGAATGGAATAGAATGGAATCGGATGGAATGGAGTGGAATGGAATGGAATGGAATGGAATGGAATGGAATGGAATCGAATGGAATGGAATGGAATGGAATGGAATGGAATGGAAAGGAATGGAATGGAATGGAATTCAATGGAATAGAATGGAATGGAATGGAATAGAATGGAATGGAATGGAATTGAATCGAATAGAATGGAATGGAATGGAATGGAATGGAATGGAATGGAATGGAATGGAATGGAATCAACCTGAGTAGAACGGAATGGATTGGAATGGAAAGGAATGGAATGGAATTGAATGGAATTCAATGGAATGGAATGGAATGGAATGGAATCGAATGGAATCGAATGGAATCGAATGGAATGGAACGGAATGGAATGGAATGGAATGGAATCGAATGGAATGGAATGGAATGGAATGGAATCGAATGGAATGGAATGGAAAGGAATGGAATGGAATTGAATGGAATGGAATGGAATGGAATGGAATCAACCCGAGTAGAACGGAATGGAATGGAATGGAATGGAATGGAATGGAATGGAATGGAATGGAATGGAATGGAATGGATAGGAATTCAATGGAATATAATGGAATGGAATGGAATGGAATGGAATGGAATGGAATGGAATGGATTGGAATGGAATCAACACGAGTAGAACGGAATGGAATGGAATGGAAAGGAATGGAATGGAATGGAATGGAATTGAATGGAATGGAATGAAATGGAATGGAATCGAATGGAATGGAATGGAATGGAATGGAATGGAATGGAATGGAATGGAATCGAATGGAATGGAACGGAACGGAACGGAATGGAATGGAATGGAATGGAATGGAATGGAATGGAATGGAATGGAATTCAATGGAATAGAAAGGAATGGAATGAAATGGAATGGAATCAACCCGAGAAGAATGGAATGGATTGTAATGGAATGGAATGGAATGGAATGGAATGGAATGGAATGGAATGGAATGGAATCGAATGGAATGGAATCGAATGGAATGGAATGGAATGGAATGGAATGGAATGGAATGGAATGGAATGGAATAGAATCAACCCGAGTAGAACGGAATGGAATGGAATGGAAAGGAATGGAATGGAATGGAATGGAATTCAATGGAATGGAATGGAATGGAATGGAATGGAAGGGAATGGAATCAACCCGAGTAGAACGGAATGGAATGGAATGGAATGGAATGGAATGGAATGGAATGGAATGGAATGGAATGGAATTCAATGGAATAGAATGGAATGGAATGGAATGGAATGGAATGAACCCGAGTAGAACGGAATGGAATGGAATGGAATGGAATGGAATGGAATGGAATGGAATGGAATGGAATGGAATCAACCCGAGTAGAATGGAATGGATTGGAATGGAATGGAATGGAATGGAATGGAATTCAATGGAATAGAATGAAATGGAATGGAATGGAATGGAATGGAATGGAATGGAATGGAATGGAATGGAATGGAATCAACCCGGGTAGAATCGAATGGATTGGAACGGAATGGAATGGAATGGAATGGAATGGAATGGAATGGAATGGAATCAACCCGAGTAGAACGGAATGGAATGGAATGGAATGGAATGGAATTCAAAGAAATGGAATGGAATGGAACGGAATGGAATGGAATGGAATCAACCCGAGTAGAACGGAATGGAATGGAATGGAATGGAATGGAATGGAATGGAATGGAATGGAATGGAATGGAATGGAATTGATTCGAATGGAATGGAATGGAATGGAATGGAATGGAATGGTATCGAAAGGAACGGAATGGAATGGAATGCAATGGAATGGAATGGAATGGAATGGAATGGAATGGAATGGAATGGAATGGAATGGAATCAACCCGAGTAGAATGGAGTGGATTGGAATGGAATGGAATGGAATGGAATGGAATTCAATGGAATAGAATGAAATGGAATGGAATGGAATTGAATGGATTGGAATGGAATAGAATGGAATCGGATGGAATGGAGTGGAATGGAATGGAATGGAATGGAATGGAATGGAATGGAATGGAATGGAAAGGAATGGAATGGAATGGAATTCAATGGATTAGAATGGAATGGAATGGAATAGAATGGAATGGAATGGAATTGAATCGAATAGAATGGAATGGAATGGAATGGAATGGAATGGAATGGAATGGAATGGAATGGAATGGAATCAACCTGAGTAGAACGGAATGGATTGGAATGGAAAGGAATGGAATGGAATGGAATGGAATTCAATGGAATGGAATGGAATGGAATGGAATCGAATGGAATCGAATGGAATCGAATGGAATGGAACGGAATGGAATGGAATGGAATGGAATCTCATGGAATGGAATGGAATGGAATGGAATCGAATGGAATGGAATTGAAAGGAATGGAATGGAATTGAATGGAATGGAATGGAATGGAATGGAATCAACCCGAGTAGAACGGAATGGAATGGAATGGAATGGAATGGAATGGAATGGAATGGAATGGATAGGAATTCAATGGAATATAATGGAATGGAATGGAATGGAATGGAATGGAATTCAATGGAATATAATGGAATGGAATGGAATGGAATGGAATGGAATGGAATGGAATGGAATGGATTGGAATGGAATCAACACGAGTAGAACGGAATGGAATGGAATGGAAAGGAATGGAATGGAATGGAATGGAATGGAATGGAATGGAATGAAATGGAATGGAATCGAATGGAATCGAATGGAGTGGAATGGAATGGAATGGAATGGAATGGAATGGAATCGAATGGAATGGAACGGAACGGAATGGAATGGAATGGAATGGAATGGAATGGAATGGAGTGGAATGGAATGGAATTCAATGGAATAGAATGGAATGGAATGAAAAGGAATGGAATCAACCCGAGAAGAATGGAATGGATTGTAATGGAATGGAATGGAATGGAATGGAATGGAATGGAATGGAATGGAATGGAATGGAATCGAATGGAATGGAATGGAATGGAATGGAATGGAATGGAATGGAATGGAATGGAATGGAATCAACCCGAGTAGAACGGAATGGAATGGAATGGAAAGGAATGGAATGGAATGGAATGGAATTCAATGGAATGGAATGGAATGGAATGGAATGGAAGGGAATGGAATCAACCCGAGTAGAACGGAATGGAATGGAATGGAATGGAATGGAATGGAATGGAATTCAATGGAATAGAATGGAATGGAATGGAATGGAATGGAATGAACCCGAGTAGAACGGAATGGAATGGAATGGAATGGAATGGAATGGAATGGAATGGAATGGAATGGAATGGAATGGAATGGAATCAACCCGAGTAGAATGGAATGGATTGGAATGGAATGGAATGGAATAGAATGGAATCAACCCGAGTAGAAAGGAATGGAATGGAATGGAACGGAATGGAACGGAACGGAAAGGAGCGGAATGGAGTGAAATGGAATGGAATCGAATGGAATCGAATGGAACCGAATGGAATGGAATGGAAGGGAATGGAATGGAATGGAATGGAATGGAATGGAATGGAATCAACCCGAGTAGAATACAATGGATTGGAATGGAATGGAATGGAATGGAATGGAATGGAATGGAATGGAATCGAATGGAATCGAATGGAATCGAATGGAATGGAATGGAATGGAATGGAATCAACCCGAGTAGAACGGAATGGAAGGGAATGGAATGGAATGGAATGGAATGGAATGGAATGGAATGGAATGGAATGGAATGGAATGGAATTCAATGGAATAGAATGGAATGGAATGGAATGGAATGGAATGGAATGGAATTGAATGGAAACGAATGGAATCGAATGGAATCGAATGGAATGGAATGGAATGGAATCAACCCGAGTAGAAAGGAATGGAATGGAATGGAATGGAATGGAATGGAACGGAATGGAATGGAGTGGAATGGAATGGAATGGAATGGAATGGAATCGAATGGAATCGAATGGAATCGAATGGAATGGAATGGAATTGAATCGAATGGAATGGAATGGAATGGAATGGAATGGAATGGAATGGAATGGAATGGAATGGAAAGGAATGGAATCAACCCGAGTAGATTGGAATGGATTGGAATGGAATGGAATGGAATTCAATGGAAAAAATGAAATGGAATGGAATGGAATGGAATGGAATGGAATGGAATGGAATGGAATCGAATGGAATCGAATGGAATGGAACGGAATGGAATGGAATGGAATGGAATCGAATGGAATGGAATGGAATGGAATGGAATCGAATGGAATGGAATGGAATGGAATGGAATGGAATGGAATGGAATGGAAAGGAATGGAATCAACCCGAGTAGATTGGAATGGATTGGAATGGAATGGAATGGAATGGAATGGAATGGAATTCAATGGAAAAAAAGAAATGGAATGGAATGGAATGGTATGGAATGGAATGGAATGGAATGGAATGGAAAGGAATGGAATCAACCCGAGTAGATTGGAATGGATTGGAATGGAATGGAATGGAATGGAATGGAATGGAATTCAATGGAAAAATGAAATGGAATGGAATGGAATGGAATGGAATCGAATGGAATCGAATGGAATCGAATGGAATGGAGTGGAATAGAATGGAATCAACCCGAGTAGAACGGAATGGAATGGAACGGAACGGAACGGAACGGAACGGAACGGAACGGAACCGAATGGAATGGAGTGAAATGTAATGGAATCGAATGGAATCGAGTGGCACCGAATAGAATGGAAAGAAGGGAATGGAATGGAATGGAATGGAATGGAATGGAATGGAATCCACCGGAGTAGAATGGAATGGATTGGAATGGAATGGAATGGAGTGGAATGGAATGGAATTCAATAGAATAGAATGGAATGGAATGGAATGGAATGGAATGGAATCGAATGGAATCGAATGGAATCGAATGGAATGGAGTGGAATAGAATGGAATCAACCTGAATTGAACGGAACGGAACGGAACGGAACGGAACGGAATGGAATTGAGTGAAATGGAATGGAATCGAATGGAATCGAAAGGAACCGAATGGAATGGAATGGAAGGGAATGGAATGGAATGGAATGGAATTGAATGGAATGGAATTCAATGGAATGGAATGGAATGGAATGGAATGGAATGGAATGAACCCGAGCTGAACGGAATGGAATGGAATGGGATGGAATGGAATGGAATGGAATGGAATGGAATGCAATGGAATGGAATTGATTCGAATGGAATGGAATGGAATGGAATGGAATGGAATGGTATCAAAAGGAACGGAATGGAATGGAATGCAATGGAATGGAATGGAATGGAATGGAATGGAATGGAATCAACCCGAGTAGAATGGAGTGGATTGGAATGGAATGGAATGGAATGGAATGGAATTCAATGGAATAGAATGAAATGGAATGGAATGGAATTGAATGGAATGGAATGGAATAGAATGGAATAGGATGGAATGGAGTGGAATGGAATGGAATGGAATGGAATGGAATGGAATGGAATCGAATGGAATGGAATGGAATGGAATGGAATGGAATGGAATGGAATGGAAAGGAATGGAATGGAATGGAATTCAATGGAATAGAATGGAATGGAATGGAATAGAATGGAATGGAATGGAATTGAATCGAATAGAATGGAATGGAATGGAATGGAATGGAATGGAATGGAATGGAATGGAATGGAATGGAATCAACCTGAGTAGAACGGAATGGATTGGAATGGAAAGGAATGGAATGGAGTGGAATGGAATGAATGGAATGGAATGGAATGGAATGGAATCGAATGGAATCGAATGGAATCGAATGGAATGGAACGGAATGGAATGGAATGGAATGGAATGGAATGGAATGGAATGGAATGGAATCAAATGGAATGGAATGGAAAGGAATGGAATGGAATGGAATGGAATGGAATGGAATGGAATGGAATGGAATGGAAAGGAATGGAATCAACCCGAGTAGAACGGAATGGAATGGAATGGAATGGAATGGAATGGAATGGAATGGAATGGAATGGAATGGAATGGAATTCAATGGAATATAATGGAATGGAATGGAATGGAATGGAATGGAATTCAATGGAATATAATGGAATGGAATGGAATGGAATGGAATGGAATGGAATGGAATGGAATGGATTGGAATGGAATCAACACGAGTAGAACGGAATGGAATGGAATGGAAAGGAATGGAATGGAATGGAATGGAATGGAATGGAATGGAATGGAATGGAATGGAACGGAATGGAATGGAATGGAATGGAATGGAACGGAATGGAATGAAATGGAATGGAATGGAATGGAATGGAATTCAATGGAATAGAATGGAATGGAATGAAATGGAATGGAATCAACCCGAGAAGAATGGAATGGATTGTAATGGAATGGAATGGAATGGAATGGAATGGAAAGGAATGGAATGGAATGGAATGGAATGGAATGGAATGGAATGGAATGGAATGGAATCAACCCGAGTAGAACGGAATGGAATGGAATGGAAAGGAATGCAATGGAATGGAATGGAATTCAATGGAATGGAATGGAATGGAATGGAATGGAAGGGAATGGAATCAACCCGAGTAGAACGGAATGGAATGGAATGGAATGGAATGGAATGGAATGGAATGGAATGGAATGGAATTCAATGGAATAGAATGGAATGGAATGGAATGGAATGGAATGAACCCGAGTAGAACGGAATGGAATGGAATGGAATGGAATGGAATGGAATGGAATGGAATGGAATGGAATGGAATCAACCCGGGTAGAATCGAATGGATTGGAACGGAATGGAATGGAATGGAATGGAATGGAATGGAATTCAAAGAAATGGAATGGAATGGAACGGAATGGAATGGAATGGAATCAACCCGAGTAGAACGCAATGGAATGGAATGGAATGGAATGGAACGGCATGGAATGGAATGGAATGGAATGAAATGGAATGGAATGGAATGGAATGGAATGGAATGGAATGGAATGGAATCGAACGGAATCGAATGGAATCGAATGGAATGGAGTGGAATAGAATGGAATCAACCCGAGTAGAAAGGAATGGAATGGAACGGAGCGGAATGGAACGGAACGGAAAGGAGCGGAATGGAGTGAAATGGAATGGAATCGAATGGAATCGAATGGAACCGAATGGAATGGAATGGAAGGGAATGGAATGGAATGGAATGGAATGGAATGGAATGGAATCAACCCGAGTAGAATACAATGGATTGGAATGGAATGGAATGGAATGGAATGGAACGGAATGGAATGGAATGGAATGGAATGGAACGGAATGGAATGAAATGGAATGGAATGGAATGGAATGGAATTCAATGGAATAGAATGGAATGGAATGAAATGGAATGGAATCAACCCGAGAAGAATGGAATGGATTGTAATGGAATGGAATGGAATGGAATGGAATGGAAAGGAATGGAATGGAATGGAATGGAATGGAATGGAATGGAATGGAATGGAATGGAATGGAATGGAATCAACCCGAGTAGAACGGAATGGAATGGAATGGAAAGGAATGCAATGGAATGGAATGGAATTCAATGGAATGGAATGGAATGGAATGGAATGGAAGGGAATGGAATCAACCCGAGTAGAACGGAATGGAATGGAATGGAATGGAATGGAATGGAATGGAATGGAATGGAATGGAATGGAATGGAATTCAATGGAATAGAATGGAATGGAATGGAATGGAATGGAATGAACCCGAGTAGAACGGAATGGAATGGAATGGAATGGAATGGAATGGAATGGAATGGAATGGAATGGAATGGAATGGAATGGAATCAACCCGAGTAGAATGGAATGGATTGGAATGGAATGGAATGGAATGGAATGGAATTCAATGGAATAGAATGAAATGGAATGGAATGGAATGGAATGGAATGGAATGGAATGGAATGGAATGGAATGGAATCAACCCGGGTAGAATCGAATGGATTGGAACGGAATGGAATGGAATGGAATGGAATGGAATGGAATTCAAAGAAATGGAATGGAATGGAACGGAATGGAATGGAATGGAATCAACCCGAGTAGAACGCAATGGAATGGAATGGAATGGAATGGAACGGCATGGAATGGAATGGAATGGAATGAAATGGAATGGAATGGAATGGAATGGAATGGAATGGAATGGAATGGAATCGAATGGAATCGAATGGAATCGAATGGAATGGAGTGGAATAGAATGGAATCAACCCGAGTAGAAAGGAATGGAATGGAACGGAGCGGAATGGAACGGAACGGAAAGGAGCGGAATGGAGTGAAATGGAATGGAATCGAATGGAATCGAATGGAACCGAATGGAATGGAATGGAAGGGAATGGAATGGAATGGAATGGAATGGAATGGAATGGAATCAACCCGAGTAGAATACAATGGATTGGAATGGAATGGAATGGAATGGAATGGAATGGAATGGAATGGAATCGAATGGAATCGAATGGAATGGAATGGAATGGAATGGAATCAACCCGAGTAGAATGGAATGGAAGGGAATGGAATGGAATGGAATGGAATGGAATGGAATGGAATGGAATGGAATGGAATGGAATTCAATGGAATAGAATGGAATGGAATGGAATTCAATGGAATGGAATGGAATTGAATGGAAACGAATGGAATCGAATGGAATCGAATGGAATGGAATGGAATGGAATGGAATCAACCCGAGTAGAAAGGAATGGAATGGAATGGAATGGAATCGAATGGAATGGAACGGAATGGAATGGAATGGAATGGAATCGAATGGAATGGAATGGAATGGAATGGAATCGAATGGAATCGAATGGAATGGAATGGAATGGAATGGAATGGAATGGAATGGAATGGAATGGAAAGGAATGGAATCAACCCGAGTAGATTGGAATGGATTGGAATGGAATGGAATGGAATGGAATGGAATGGAATTCAATGGAAAAAAAGAAATGGAATGGAATGGAATGGAATGGAATCGAATGGAATCGAATGGAATCGAATGGAATGGAGTGGAATAGAATGGAATCAAACCGAGTAGAACGGAATCGAATGGAATCGAATGGAATCGAATGGAATGGAATGGAATGGAATGGAATCGAGTGGAATGGAATGGAACGGAATGGAATCAAATGGAATCGAATGGCACCGAATGCAATGGAAAGAAGGGAATGGAATGGAATGGAATGGAATGGAATGGAATGGAATGGAATCAACCCGAGAAGAATGGAATGGATTGGAATTGAATGGAATGGAGTGGAATGGAATGGAATTCAATAGAATAGAATGGAATGGAATGGAATGGAATGGAATGGAATGGAATCGAATGGAATCGAATGGAATCGAATGGAATGGAGTGGAATAGAATGGAATCAACCTGAATTGAACGGAACGGAACGGAACGGAACGGAATGGAATTGAGTGAAATGGAATGGAATCGAATGGAATCGAAAGGAACCGAATGGAATGGAATGGAAGGGAATGGAATGGAATGGAATGGAATGGAATGGAATCAACCCGAGTAGAATGGAATGGATTGGAATGGAATGGAATGGAATGGAATGGAATGGAATGGAATGGAATGGAATTCAATGGAATAGAATGGAATGGAATGGAATGGAATGGAATGAACCCGAGCTGAACGGAATGGAATGGAATGGGATGGAATGGAATGGAATGGAATATAATGGAATTGATTCGAATGGAATGGAATGGAATGGAATGGAATGGAATGGTATCGAAAGGAATGGAATGGAATGGAATGCAATGGAATGGAATGGAATGGAATGGAATGGAATGGAATTGAATGGAATGGAATCAACCCGAGTAGAATGGAGTGGATTGGAATGGAATGGAATGGAATGGAATGGAATTCAATGGAATAGAATGAAATGGAATGGAATGGAATTGAATGGAATGGAATGGAATAGAATGGAATCGGATGGAATGGAGTGGAATGGAATGGAATGGAATGGAATGGAATGGAATGGAATGGAATCGAATGGAATGGAATGGAATGGAATGGAATGGAAAGGAATGGAATGGAATGGAATTCAATGGAGTAGAATGGAATGGAATGGAATAGAATGGAATGGAATGGAATTGAATCGAATGGAATGGAATGGAATGGAATGGAATGGAATGGAATGGAATGGAATGGAATGGAATCAACCCGAGTAGAACGGAATGGAATGGAATGGAAAGGAATGGAATGGAATGGAATGGAATTCAATGGAATGGAATGGAATGGAATGGAAGGGAATGGAATCAACCCGAGTAGAACGGAATGGAATGGAATGGAATGGAATGGAATGGAATGGAATGGAATGGAATGGAATGGAATGGAATGGAATTCAATGGAATAGAATGGAATGGAATGGAATGGAATGGAATGAACACGAGTAGAACGGAATGGAATGGAATGGAATGGAATGGAATGGAATGGAATGGAATAGAATGGAATGGAATGGAATGGAATGAAATGGAATGGAATGGAATGGAATGGAATGGAATGGAATGGAATGGACTTCAATGGAATAGAATGGAATGGAATGGAATGGAATGGAATGAACCCGAGCTGAACGGAATGGAATGGAATGGGATGGAATGGAATGGAATGGAATGGAATGGAATGGAATGGAATGGAATGGATTTGATTCGAATGGAATGGAATGGAATGGAATGGAATGGAATGGTATCGAAAGGAATGGAATTGAATGGAATGGAATGGAATGGAATGGAATGGAATGGAATGGAATGGAATGGAATGGAATGGAATCAACGCGAGTAGAATGGAGTGGATTGGAATGGAATGGAATGGAATGGAAAGGAATTCAATGGAATAGAATGAAATGGAATGGAATGGAATTGAATGGAATGGAATGGAATAGAATGGAATCGGATTGAATGGAGTGGAATGGAATGGAATGGAATGGAATGGAAAGGAATTCAATAGAATAGAATAGAATGGAATGGAATAGAATGGAATGGAATGGAATTGAATCGAATGGAATGGAATGGAATGGAATGGAATGGAATGGAATGGAATGGAATGGAATGGAATGGAATGGAATGGAATGGAATCAACCCGAGTAGAACGGAATGGATTGGAATGGAAAGGAATTGAATGGAATGGAATGGAATGAATGGAATGGAATGGAATGGAATGGAATCGAATGGAATCGAATTTAATCGAATGGAATGGAACGGAATGGAATGGAATGGAATGGAATCGAATGGAATGGAATGGAATGGAATGGAATCGAATGGAATGGAATGGAAAGGAATGGAATGGAATGGAATGGAATGGAATGGAATGGAATGGAATGGAATGGAATGGAATCAACCCGAGTAGAACGGAGTGGATTGGAATGGAATGGAATGGAATGGAATGGAATGGAATGGAATGGAATTCAATGGAATATAATGGAATGGAATGGAATGGAATGGAATGGAATGGAATGGAATTCAATGGAATATAATGGAATGGAATGGAATGGAATGGAATGGAATGGAATGGAATCGAATGGAATGGAATGGAATGGAATGGAATGGAATGGAATGGAATGGAAAGGAATGGAATGGAATGGAATTCAATGGAATAGAATGGAATGGAATGGAATAGAATGGAATGGAATGGAATTGAATCGAATAGAATGGAATGGAATGGAATGGAATGGAATGGAATGGAATGGAATGGAATGGAATGGAATCAACCTGAGTAGAACGGAATGGATTGGAATGGAAAGGAATGGAATGGAGTGGAATGGAATGAATGGAATGGAATGGAATGGAATGGAATCGAATGGAATCGAATGGAATCGAATGGAATGGAACGGAATGGAATGGAATGGAATGGAATGGAATGGAATGGAATGGAATGGAATCAAATGGAATGGAATGGAAAGGAATGGAATGGAATGGAATGGAATGGAATGGAATGGAATGGAATGGAATGGAAAGGAATGGAATCAACCCGAGTAGAACGGAATGGAATGGAATGGAATGGAATGGAATGGAATGGAATGGAATGGAATGGAATGGAATGGAATTCAATGGAATATAATGGAATGGAATGGAATGGAATGGAATGGAATTCAATGGAATATAATGGAATGGAATGGAATGGAATGGAATGGAATGGAATGGAATGGAATGGATTGGAATGGAATCAACACGAGTAGAACGGAATGGAATGGAATGGAAAGGAATGGAATGGAATGGAATGGAATGGAATGGAATGGAATGGAATGGAATGGAACGGAATGGAATGGAATGGAATGGAATGGAACGGAATGGAATGAAATGGAATGGAATGGAATGGAATGGAATTCAATGGAATAGAATGGAATGGAATGAAATGGAATGGAATCAACCCGAGAAGAATGGAATGGATTGTAATGGAATGGAATGGAATGGAATGGAATGGAAAGGAATGGAATGGAATGGAATGGAATGGAATGGAATGGAATGGAATGGAATGGAATCAACCCGAGTAGAACGGAATGGAATGGAATGGAAAGGAATGCAATGGAATGGAATGGAATTCAATGGAATGGAATGGAATGGAATGGAATGGAAGGGAATGGAATCAACCCGAGTAGAACGGAATGGAATGGAATGGAATGGAATGGAATGGAATGGAATGGAATGGAATGGAATTCAATGGAATAGAATGGAATGGAATGGAATGGAATGGAATGAACCCGAGTAGAACGGAATGGAATGGAATGGAATGGAATGGAATGGAATGGAATGGAATGGAATGGAATGGAATCAACCCGGGTAGAATCGAATGGATTGGAACGGAATGGAATGGAATGGAATGGAATGGAATGGAATTCAAAGAAATGGAATGGAATGGAACGGAATGGAATGGAATGGAATCAACCCGAGTAGAACGCAATGGAATGGAATGGAATGGAATGGAACGGCATGGAATGGAATGGAATGGAATGAAATGGAATGGAATGGAATGGAATGGAATGGAATGGAATGGAATGGAATCGAACGGAATCGAATGGAATCGAATGGAATGGAGTGGAATAGAATGGAATCAACCCGAGTAGAAAGGAATGGAATGGAACGGAGCGGAATGGAACGGAACGGAAAGGAGCGGAATGGAGTGAAATGGAATGGAATCGAATGGAATCGAATGGAACCGAATGGAATGGAATGGAAGGGAATGGAATGGAATGGAATGGAATGGAATGGAATGGAATCAACCCGAGTAGAATACAATGGATTGGAATGGAATGGAATGGAATGGAATGGAATGGAATGGAATGGAATTCAATGGAATAGAATGGAATGGAATGAAATGGAATGGAATCAACCCGAGAAGAATGGAATGGATTGTAATGGAATGGAATGGAATGGAATGGAATGGAAAGGAATGGAATGGAATGGAATGGAATGGAATGGAATGGAATGGAATGGAATGGAATGGAATGGAATCAACCCGAGTAGAACGGAATGGAATGGAATGGAAAGGAATGCAATGGAATGGAATGGAATTCAATGGAATGGAATGGAATGGAATGGAATGGAAGGGAATGGAATCAACCCGAGTAGAACGGAATGGAATGGAATGGAATGGAATGGAATGGAATGGAATGGAATGGAATGGAATGGAATGGAATTCAATGGAATAGAATGGAATGGAATGGAATGGAATGGAATGAACCCGAGTAGAACGGAATGGAATGGAATGGAATGGAATGGAATGGAATGGAATGGAATGGAATGGAATGGAATGGAATGGAATCAACCCGAGTAGAATGGAATGGATTGGAATGGAATGGAATGGAATGGAATGGAATTCAATGGAATAGAATGAAATGGAATGGAATGGAATGGAATGGAATGGAATGGAATGGAATGGAATGGAATGGAATCAACCCGGGTAGAATCGAATGGATTGGAACGGAATGGAATGGAATGGAATGGAATGGAATGGAATTCAAAGAAATGGAATGGAATGGAACGGAATGGAATGGAATGGAATCAACCCGAGTAGAACGCAATGGAATGGAATGGAATGGAATGGAACGGCATGGAATGGAATGGAATGGAATGAAATGGAATGGAATGGAATGGAATGGAATGGAATGGAATGGAATGGAATCGAATGGAATCGAATGGAATCGAATGGAATGGAGTGGAATAGAATGGAATCAACCCGAGTAGAAAGGAATGGAATGGAACGGAGCGGAATGGAACGGAACGGAAAGGAGCGGAATGGAGTGAAATGGAATGGAATCGAATGGAATCGAATGGAACCGAATGGAATGGAATGGAAGGGAATGGAATGGAATGGAATGGAATGGAATGGAATGGAATCAACCCGAGTAGAATACAATGGATTGGAATGGAATGGAATGGAATGGAATGGAATGGAATGGAATGGAATCGAATGGAATCGAATGGAATGGAATGGAATGGAATGGAATCAACCCGAGTAGAATGGAATGGAAGGGAATGGAATGGAATGGAATGGAATGGAATGGAATGGAATGGAATGGAATGGAATGGAATTCAATGGAATAGAATGGAATGGAATGGAATTCAATGGAATGGAATGGAATTGAATGGAAACGAATGGAATCGAATGGAATCGAATGGAATGGAATGGAATGGAATGGAATCAACCCGAGTAGAAAGGAATGGAATGGAATGGAATGGAATCGAATGGAATGGAACGGAATGGAATGGAATGGAATGGAATCGAATGGAATGGAATGGAATGGAATGGAATCGAATGGAATCGAATGGAATGGAATGGAATGGAATGGAATGGAATGGAATGGAATGGAATGGAAAGGAATGGAATCAACCCGAGTAGATTGGAATGGATTGGAATGGAATGGAATGGAATGGAATGGAATGGAATTCAATGGAAAAAAAGAAATGGAATGGAATGGAATGGAATGGAATCGAATGGAATCGAATGGAATCGAATGGAATGGAGTGGAATAGAATGGAATCAAACCGAGTAGAACGGAATCGAATGGAATCGAATGGAATCGAATGGAATGGAATGGAATGGAATGGAATCGAGTGGAATGGAATGGAACGGAATGGAATCAAATGGAATCGAATGGCACCGAATGCAATGGAAAGAAGGGAATGGAATGGAATGGAATGGAATGGAATGGAATGGAATGGAATCAACCCGAGAAGAATGGAATGGATTGGAATTGAATGGAATGGAGTGGAATGGAATGGAATTCAATAGAATAGAATGGAATGGAATGGAATGGAATGGAATGGAATGGAATCGAATGGAATCGAATGGAATCGAATGGAATGGAGTGGAATAGAATGGAATCAACCTGAATTGAACGGAACGGAACGGAACGGAACGGAATGGAATTGAGTGAAATGGAATGGAATCGAATGGAATCGAAAGGAACCGAATGGAATGGAATGGAAGGGAATGGAATGGAATGGAATGGAATGGAATGGAATCAACCCGAGTAGAATGGAATGGATTGGAATGGAATGGAATGGAATGGAATGGAATGGAATGGAATGGAATGGAATTCAATGGAATAGAATGGAATGGAATGGAATGGAATGGAATGAACCCGAGCTGAACGGAATGGAATGGAATGGGATGGAATGGAATGGAATGGAATATAATGGAATTGATTCGAATGGAATGGAATGGAATGGAATGGAATGGAATGGTATCGAAAGGAATGGAATGGAATGGAATGCAATGGAATGGAATGGAATGGAATGGAATGGAATGGAATTGAATGGAATGGAATCAACCCGAGTAGAATGGAGTGGATTGGAATGGAATGGAATGGAATGGAATGGAATTCAATGGAATAGAATGAAATGGAATGGAATGGAATTGAATGGAATGGAATGGAATAGAATGGAATCGGATGGAATGGAGTGGAATGGAATGGAATGGAATGGAATGGAATGGAATGGAATGGAATCGAATGGAATGGAATGGAATGGAATGGAATGGAAAGGAATGGAATGGAATGGAATTCAATGGAGTAGAATGGAATGGAATGGAATAGAATGGAATGGAATGGAATTGAATCGAATGGAATGGAATGGAATGGAATGGAATGGAATGGAATGGAATGGAATGGAATGGAATCAACCCGAGTAGAACGGAATGGAATGGAATGGAAAGGAATGGAATGGAATGGAATGGAATTCAATGGAATGGAATGGAATGGAATGGAAGGGAATGGAATCAACCCGAGTAGAACGGAATGGAATGGAATGGAATGGAATGGAATGGAATGGAATGGAATGGAATGGAATGGAATGGAATGGAATTCAATGGAATAGAATGGAATGGAATGGAATGGAATGGAATGAACACGAGTAGAACGGAATGGAATGGAATGGAATGGAATGGAATGGAATGGAATGGAATAGAATGGAATGGAATGGAATGGAATGAAATGGAATGGAATGGAATGGAATGGAATGGAATGGAATGGAATGGACTTCAATGGAATAGAATGGAATGGAATGGAATGGAATGGAATGAACCCGAGCTGAACGGAATGGAATGGAATGGGATGGAATGGAATGGAATGGAATGGAATGGAATGGAATGGAATGGAATGGATTTGATTCGAATGGAATGGAATGGAATGGAATGGAATGGAATGGTATCGAAAGGAATGGAATTGAATGGAATGGAATGGAATGGAATGGAATGGAATGGAATGGAATGGAATGGAATGGAATGGAATCAACGCGAGTAGAATGGAGTGGATTGGAATGGAATGGAATGGAATGGAAAGGAATTCAATGGAATAGAATGAAATGGAATGGAATGGAATTGAATGGAATGGAATGGAATAGAATGGAATCGGATTGAATGGAGTGGAATGGAATGGAATGGAATGGAATGGAAAGGAATTCAATAGAATAGAATAGAATGGAATGGAATAGAATGGAATGGAATGGAATTGAATCGAATGGAATGGAATGGAATGGAATGGAATGGAATGGAATGGAATGGAATGGAATGGAATGGAATGGAATGGAATCAACCCGAGTAGAACGGAATGGATTGGAATGGAAAGGAATTGAATGGAATGGAATGGAATGAATGGAATGGAATGGAATGGAATGGAATCGAATGGAATCGAATTTAATCGAATGGAATGGAACGGAATGGAATGGAATGGAATGGAATCGAATGGAATGGAATGGAATGGAATGGAATCGAATGGAATGGAATGGAAAGGAATGGAATGGAATGGAATGGAATGGAATGGAATGGAATGGAATGGAATGGAATGGAATCAACCCGAGTAGAACGGAGTGGATTGGAATGGAATGGAATGGAATGGAATGGAATGGAATGGAATGGAATTCAATGGAATATAATGGAATGGAATGGAATGGAATGGAATGGAATGGAATGGAATTCAATGGAATATAATGGAATGGAACGGAATGGAATGGAATGGAATGGAATGGAATGGAATGGAATCAACCCGAGTAGAATGGAATGGATTGGAATGGAATGGAATGGAATGGAATCGAATGGAATGGAATGGGATCGAATGGAATGGAAAGGAATGGAATGGATGCGAGAAGAACGGAATGGAATGGAATGCAATGCAATGGAATGGAATGGAATGGAATCGAATGGAGTGGACTGGAATGAAATGGAATGGAATGGAATGGAATGCAATGGAATGGAATCAACCCAAGTAGAATGGAATGGATTGGAATGGAATGGAATGGAATGGAATTGAATGGACTGGAATGGAATGGAATGGAATGGAATGGAATGGAATGGAATGGAATGGAATCAACCCGAGTAGAATGGAATGGATAGGAATGGAATGGAATGGAATGGAACGTAATTCAATAGAATAGAATGGAAGGGAATGGAAAGGAATGGAATGGAATGGAATGGAATGGAATGGAATGGAATGGAATCGAATGGAATCGAATGGGATCGAATGGAATGGAGTGGAATAGAATGGAATCAACCCGAATAGAACGGAACGGAACGGAACGGAACGGAACGGAACGGAATGGAATGGAGTGAAATGGAATGGAATCAAATGGAATCGAATGGAACCGAATGGAATGGAATGGAAGGGAATGGAATGCAATGGAATGGAATGGAATGGAATGGAATCAACCCGAGTAGAATGGAATGGAAAGGAATGGAATGGAATGGAATGGAATGGAATGGAATGGAATGGAATGGAATGGAATGGAATGGAATGGAATCAACCCGAGTAGAACGGAATGGAATGGAATGGAATGGAATGGAATGGAATGGAATCAACCCGAGTAGAACGGAATGGAATGGAATGGAATGGAATGGAATGGAATGGAATGGAATGGAATGGAATGGAACTCAATGGAATGGAATGGAATGGAATGGAATGGAATGGAATAGAATGGAATTGAATGGAATCGAATGGAATGGAATGGAATAGAATGGAATCAAGTCGAGTAGAAAGGAATGGAATGGAATGGAATGGAATGCAATGAAATGGAATGGAATGGAATGGAATCGAATGGAATGGACTGGAATGAAATGTAATGGAATGGAATGGAATGGAATGGAATGGAATGGAATCGAATGGAATGGAAAGGAATGGAATGGACGCGAGTAGAACGGAATGGAATGGAATGGAATGGAATGGAATGGAATGGAATCAACCCGAGTAGAACGGAATGGAATGGAATGGAATGGAATATAATGGAATGGAATGGAATGGAATTCAATGGAATGGAATTCAATGGAATAGAATGGAATGGAATGGAATGGAATGGAATGGAATGAACCCGAGTATAACGGAATGGAATGGAATGGAATTGAATGGAATGGAATGGAATGGAATGGAATGGAATCGAATGGAATCGAATGGAATGCAATGGAATAGAATGGAATGGAATGGAGTCGAATGGAATGGAATGGAATGGAATGGAATCGAATGGAATCGAATGGAATGGAATGGAATGGAATGGAATGGAATGGAATGGAATGGAATGGAATGGAATGGAAAGGAATGGAATCAATCCGAGTAGATTGGAATGGATTGGAATGGAATGGAATGGAATGGAATGGAATTCAATGGAAAAAATGAAATGGAATGGAATGGAATGGAATGGAATGGAATGGAATGGAATCGAACGGAATGGAATGGAATCGAATGGAATCGAATGGAATGGAATGGAATGGAATGGAATTCAATGGAATAGAATGGAATGGAATGGAATGGAATGGAATGAACACGAGTAGAACGGAATGGAATGGAATGGAATGGAATGGAATGGAATGGAATAGAATGGAATGGAATGGAATGGAATGAAATGGAATGGAATGGAATGGAATGGAATGGAATGGAATGGAATGGAATGGACTTCAATGGAATAGAATGGAATGGAATGGAATGGAATGGAATGAACCCGAGCTGAACGGAATGGAATGGAATGGGATGGAATGGAATGGAATGGAATGGAATGGAATGGAATGGAATGGAATGGAATGGATTTGATTCGAATGGAATGGAATGGAATGGAATGGAATGGAATGGAATAGTATCGAAAGGAATGGAATGGAATGGAATGGAATGGAATGGAATGGAATGGAATGGAATGGAATCAACGCGAGTAGAATGGAGTGGATTGGAATGGAATGGAATGGAATGGAAAGGAATTCAATGGAATAGAATGAAATGGAATGGAATGGAATTGAATGGAATGGAATGGAATAGAATGGAATCGGATGGAATGGAGTGGAATGGAATGGAATGGAATGGAATGGAAAGGAATTCAATAGAATAGAATGGAATGGAATGGAATAGAATGGAATGGAATGGAATTGAATCGAATGGAATGGAATGGAATGGAATGGAATGGAATGGAATGGAATGGAATGGAATCAACCCGAGTAGAACGGAATGGATTGGAATGGAAAGGAATGGAATGGAATGGAATGGAATGAATGGAATGGAATGGAATGGAATGGAATCGAATGGAATCGAATTTAATCGAATGGAATGGAACGGAATGGAATGGAATGGAATGGAATCGAATGGAATGGAATGGAATGGAATGGAATCGAATGGAATGGAATGGAAAGGAATGGAATGGAATGGAATGGAATGGAATGGAATGGAATGGAATGGAATGGAATGGAATGGAATCAACCCGAGTAGAACGGAGTGGAATGGAATGGAATGGAATGGAATGGAATGGAATGGAATGGAATGGAATGGAATGGAATTCAATGGAATATAATGGAATGGAATGGAATGGAATGGAATGGAATGGAATGGAATTCAATGGAATATAATGGAATGGAACGGAATGGAATGGAATGGAATGGAATGGAATGGAATGGAATGGAATCAACCCGAGTAGAATGGAATGGATTGGAATGGAATGGAATGGAATGGAATCGAATGGAATGGAATGGGATCGAATGGAATGGAAAGGAATGGAATGGACGCGAGAAGAACGGAATGGAATGGAATGCAATGCAATGGAATGGAATGGAATGGAATCGAATGGAATGGACTGGAATGAAATGGAATGGAATGGAATGGAATGCAATGGAATGGAATCAACCCGAGTAGAATGGAATGGATTGGAATGGAATGGAATGGAATGGAATTGAATGGACTGGAATGGAATGGAATGGAATGGAATGGAATGGAATCAACCCGAGTAGAATGGAATGGATAGGAATGGAATGGAATGGAATGGAACGTAATTCAATAGAATAGAATGGAAGGGAATGGAAAGGAATGGAATGGAATGGAATGGAATGGAATGGAATGGAATGGAATCGAATGGAATCGAATGGGATCGAATGGAATGGAGTGGAATAGAATGGAATCAACCCGAATAGAACGGAACGGAACGGAACGGAACGGAACGGAACGGAATGGAATGGAGTGAAATGGAATGGAATCAAATGGAATCGAATGGAACCGAATGGAATGGAATGGAAGGGAATGGAATGCAATGGAATGGAATGGAATGGAATGGAATCAACCCGAGTAGAATGGAATGGACTGGAATGGAATGGAATGGAATGGAATGGAATGGAATGGAATGGAATGGAATGGAATGGAATGGAATCAACCCGAGTAGAACGGAATGGAATGGAATGGAATGGAATGGAATGGAATGGAATCAACCCGAGTAGAACGGAATGGAATGGAATGGAATGGAATGGAATGGAATGGAATGGAATGGAATGGAATGGAACTCAATGGAATGGAATGGAATGGAATGGAATGGAATGGAATAGAATGGAATTGAATGGAATCGAATGGAATGGAATGGAATAGAATGGAATCAAGTCGAGTAGAAAGGAATGGAATGGAATGGAATGGAATGGAATGGAATGGAATGGAATGCAATGAAATGGAATGGAATGGAATGGAATCGAATGGAATGGACTGGAATGAAATGTAATGGAATGGAATGGAATGGAATGGAATGGAATGGAATCGAATGGAATGGAAAGGAATGGAATGGACGCGAGTAGAACGGAATGGAATGGAATGGAATGGAATGGAATGGAATGGAATGGAATGGAATCAACCCGAGTAGAACGGAATGGAATGGAATGGAATGGAATATAATGGAATGGAATGGAATGGAATTCAATGGAATGGAATTCAATGGAATAGAATGGAATGGAATGGAATGGAATGGAATGGAATGGAATGAACCCGAGTATAACGAAATGGAATGGAATGGATTTGAATGGAATGGAATGGAATGGAATGGAATGGAATCGAATGGAATCGAATGGAATGCAATGGAATAGAATGGAATGGAATGGAGTCGAATGGAATGGAATGGAATGGAATGGAATCGAATGGAATGGAATGGAATGGAATGGAATGGAATGGAATGGAATGGAATGGAATGGAATGGAATGGAATGGAAAGGAATGGAATCAATCCGAGTAGATTGGAATGGATTGGAATGGAATGGAATGGAATGGAATGGAATGGAATGGAATTCAATGGAAAAAATGAAATGGAATGGAATGGAATGGAATGGAATGGAATGGAATGGAATTCAATGGAATAGAATTAAATGGAATGGAATGGAATTGAATGGAATGGAATGGAATAGAATGGAATAGGATGGAATGGAGTGGAATGGAATGGAATGGAATGGAATGGAATGGAATGCAATCGAATGGAATGGAATGGAATGGAATGGAATGGAATGGAAAGGAATGGAATGGAATGGAATGGAATGAATGGAATGGAATGGAATGGAATGGAATCGAATGGAATCGAATGGAATCGAATGGAATGGAACGGAATGGAATTGAATGGAATGGAATCGAATGGAATGGAATGGAATGGAATGGAATCGAATGGAATGGAATGGAAAGGAATGGAATGGAATGGAATGGAATGGAATGGAATGGAATCAACCCGAGTAGAACGGAGTGGAATGGAATGGAATGGAATGGAATGGAATGGAATGGAATGGAATGGAATTCAATGGAATGGAATGGAATGGAATTGAATGGAATGGAATGGAATGGAATGGAATGGAATGGAATCAACCCGAGTAGAATGGAATGGATTGGAATGGAATGGAATGGAATGGAATCGAATGGAATGGAATGGGATCGAATGGAATGGAAAGGAGTGGAATGGACGCGAGAAGAACGCAATGGAATGGAATGGAATATAATGGAATTGAATGGAATGGAATGGAATGGAATGGAATGAACCCGAGTAGAACGGAATGGAATGGAATGGAATGGAATGGAATGGAATGGAATGGAATGGAATGGAATGGAATGGAATGGAATGGAATGGAATGGAATCAACCCGACTAGAATGGAATGGATAGGAATGGAATGGAATGGAATGGAATGGAATCAAATAGAAGAGAATGGAACGGAATGGAAAGGAATGGAATGGAATGGAATGGAAAGGAATGGAATCGAATGGAATCAACCCGAGTAGAACGGAATGGAATGGAATGGAATGGAATGGAATGGAATGGAATGGAATGGAATGGAATGGAATGGAATGGAGTGGAGTGGAATGGAATGGAATGGAATGGAATGGAATGGAATGGAATTCAATGGAATAGAATGGAATGGAATGGAATGGAATGGAATCACCTCGAGTAGAAAGGAATGGAATGGAATGGAATGGAATGGAATGGAATGGAATGGAATGGAATGGAATGGAATTGATTCGAATGGAATGGAATGGAATGGAATGGAATGGAATGGAATGGTATCGAAAGGAATGGAATGGAATGGAATGCAATGGAATGGAATGGAATGGAATGGAATGGAAAGGAATGGAATGGAATCAACGCGAGTAGAATGGAGTGGATTGGAATGGAATGGAATGGAATGGAAAGGAATTCAATGGAATAGAATGAAATGGAATGGAATGGAATTGAATGGAATGGAATGGAATGGAATGGAATGGAATGGAATTCAATAGAATAGAATGGAATGGAATGGAATAGAATGGAATGGAATGGAATTGAATGGAATGGAATGGAATGGAATGGAATGGAATGGAATGGAATGGAATGGAATGGAATCAACCCGAGTTGAACGGAATGGTTTGGAATGGAAAGGAATGGAATGGAATGGAATGGAATGAATGGAATGGAATGGAATGGAATGGAATCGAATGGAATCGAATGGAATCGAATGGAATGGAACGGAATGGAATGGAATGGAATGGAATCGAATGGAATGGAATGGAATGGAATGGAATCGAAAGGAATGGAATGGAAAGGAATGGAATGGAATGGAATGGAATGGAATGGAATGGAATCAACCCGAGTAGAACGGAGTGGAATGGAATGGAATGGAATGGAATGGAATGGAATGGAATGGAATGGAATGGAATTCAATGGAATATAATGGAATGGAATGGAATGGAATGGAATGGAATGGAATGGAATGGAATGGAATGGAATGGAATGGAATGGAATCAACCCGAGTAGAATGGAATGGATTGGAATGGAATGGAATGGAATGGAATCGAATGGAATGGAATGGGATCAAATGGAATGGAAAGGAATGGAATGGATGCGAGAAGAACGGAATGGAATGGAATGGAATATAATGGAATGGAATGGAATGGAATGGAATGGAATGGAATGAACCCGAGTAGAACGGAATGGAATGGAATGGAATGGAATGGAATGGAATGGAATGGAATGGAATGGAATGGAATGGAATGGAATGGAATGGAATGGAATGGAATGGAATCAACCCGAGTAGAATGGAATGGATAGGAATGGAATGGAATGGAATGGAATGGAATCAAATAGAAGAGAATGGAAGGGAATGGAAAGGAATGGAATGGAATGGAATGGAAAGGAATGGAATCGAATGGAATCAACCCGAGTAGAACGGAATGGAATGGAATGGAATGGAATGGAATGGAATGCAATGGAATGGAATGGAATGGAATGGAATGGAATGGAATGGAGTGGAGTGGAATGGAATGGAATGGAATGGAATGGAATGGAATGGAATGGAATGGAATTCAATGGAATAGAATGGAATGGAATGGAATGGAATGGAATCACCTCGAGTAGAAAGGAATGGAATGGAATGGAATGGAATGGAATGGAATGGAATGGAATGGAATGGAATGCAATGCAATGGAATAGAGTGGAATGGAATCGAATGGAATGGACTGGAATGAAATGGAATGGAATGGAATGGAATGGAATGGAATGGAATCAACCCGAGTAGAATGGAATGGATTGGAATGGAATGGAATGGAATGGAATTGAATGGAATGGAATGGAATGGAATGGAATGGAATGGAATCAACCCGAGTAGAATGAAATGGATAGGAATGGAATGGAATGGAATGGAACGTAATTCAATAGAATAGAATGGAAGGGAATGGAAAGGAATGGAATGGAATGGAATGGAATGGAATCGAATGGAATCGAATGGGATCGAATGGAATGGAGTGGAATAGAATGGAATCAACCCGAATAGAACGGAACGGAACGGAACGGAACGGAACGGAACGGAATGGAGTGAAATGGAATGGAATCAAATGGAATTGAATGGAACCGAATGGAATGGAATGGAAGGGAATGGAATGCAATGGAATGGAATGGAATGGAATGGAATCAACCCGAGTAGAATGGAATGGACTGGAATGGAATGGAATGGAATGGAATGGAATGGAATGGAATGGAATGGAATAGAATGAAATGGAATCAACCCGAGTAGAACGGAATGGAATGGAATGGAATGGAATCGAATGGAATCGAATGGGATCGAATGGAATGGAATGGAATGGAATGGAATGGAATGGAATGGAATGGAATGGAATCAACCCGAGTAGAACGGAATGGAATGGAATGGAATGGAATGGAATGGAATGGAATGGAATGGAATGGAATGGAATGGAATGGAACTCAATGGAATGGAATGGAATGGAATGGAATGGAATGGAATGGAATGGAATGGAATGGAATAGAATGGAATTGAATGGAATCGAATGGAATGGAATGGAATAGAATGGAATCAAGTCGAGTAGAAAGGAATGGAATGGAATGGAATGGAATGGAATGGAATGGAATGGAATGCAATGAAATGGAATGGAATGGAATGGAATCGAATGGAATGGACTGGAATGAAATGCAATGGAATGGAATGGAATGGAATGGAATGGAATGGAATGGAATGGAATGGAATGGAATGGAATGGAATCAACCCGAGTAGAATGGAATGGATTGGAATGGAATGGAATTGAATGGAATCGAATGGAATGGAATGGAATCGAGTGGAATGGAAAGGAATGGAATGCACGCGAGTAGAACGGAATGGAATGGAATGGAATGGAATGGAATGGAATGGAATGGAATGGAATGGAATGGAATGAACACGAGTAGAACGGAATGGAATGGAATGGAATGGAATGGAATGGAATGGAATGGAATGGAATTTAATGGAAAGGAATGGAAAGGAATGGAATGGAATTGAATCAACCCGAGTAGAATGGAATGGGTAGGAATGGAATGGAATGGAATGGAATGTAATTCAATAGAATAGAATGGAAGGGAATGGAAAGGAATGGAAAGGAATGGAATGGAATGGAATCGAATGGAATCGAATGGAATCGAATGGAATGGAGTGGAATAGAATGGAATCAACCCGAATAGAACAGAACGGAACGGAACGGAACGGAACGGAACGGAATGGAATGGAGTGAAATGGAATGGAATCAAATGGAATCGAATGGAACCGAATGGAATGGAATGGAAGGGAATGGAATGCAATGGAATGGAATGGAATGGAATGGAATCAACCCGAGTAGAATGGAATGGACTGGAATGGAATGGAATGGAATGGAATGGAATGGAATGGAATCAACCCGAGTAGAATGGAATGGATTGGAATGGAATGGAATGGAATGGAATTGAATGGAATGGAATGGAATGGAATGGAATGGAATGGAATGGAATGGAATCAACCCGAGTAGAATGGAATGGATAGGAATGGAATGGAATGGAATGGAACGTAATTCAATAGAATAGAATGGAAGGGAATGGAAAGGAATGGAATGGAATGGAATCGAATGGAATCGAATGGGATCGAATGGAATGGAGTGGAATAGAATGGAATCAACCCGAATAGAACGGAACGGAACGTAACGGAACGGAACGGAACGGAATGGAGTGAAATGGAATGGAATCAAATGGAATTGAATGGAACCGAATGGAATGGAATGGAAGGGAATGGAATGCAATGGAATGGAATGGAATGGAATGGAATCAACCCGAGTAGAATGGAATGGACTGGAATGGAATGGAATGGAATGGAATGGAATCGATTGGAATGGAATGGAATGGAATGGAATGGAATGGAATGGAATGGAATGGAATGGAATGGAATGGAATGAAATCAACCCGAGTAGAACGGAATGGAATGGAATGGAATGGAGTGGAATGGAATGGAATGGAATCAACCCCAGTAGAACGGAATGGAATGGAATGGAATGGAATGGAATGGAATGGAATGGAATTCAATGGAATGGAATTCAATGGAATAGAATGGAATGGAATGGAATGGAATGGAATGGAATGAACCCGATTAGAACGGAATGGAATGGAATGGAATGGAATGGAATGGAATGGAATGGAATCGAACGGAATGGAATGGAATGGAATGGAATGGAATGGAATGGAATGGAATGGAATGGAATGGAATCGAATGGAATGGAATGGAATGGAATGGAATGGAATGGAATGGAATGGAATGGAATGGAATGGAATGGAATCAACCCGAGTAGATTGGAATGGATTGGAATGGAATGAAATGGAATGGAATGGAATTCAATGGAAAAAATGAAAAGGAATGGAATGGAATGGAATGGAATGGAATGGAATCGAATGGAATCGAATGGAATCGAATGGAATGGAATGGAATGGAATGGAATGGAATGGAATGGAATGGAATGGAATCAACCCGAGTAGAACGGAATGGAATGGAATGGAATGGAATGGAATGGAATGGAATGGAATGGAATGGAATGGAATGGAACTCAATGGAATGGAATGGAATGGAATGGAATGGAATGGAATGGAATGGAATGGAATAGAATGGAATTGAATGGAATCGAATGGAATGGAATGGAATAGAATGGAATCAAGTCGAGTAGAAAGGAATGGAATGGAATGGAATGGAATGGAATGGAATGGAATGGAATGCAATGAAATGGAATGGAATGGAATGGAATCGAATGGAATGGACTGGAATGAAATGTAATGGAACGGAATGGAATGGAATGGAATGGAATGGAATGGAATGGAATGGAATGGAATGGAATCAACCCGAGTAGAATGGAATGGATTGGAATGGAATGGAATGGAATGGAATCGAATGGAATGGAATGGAATCGAATGGAATGGAAAGGAATGGAATGGACGCGAGTAGTACGGAATGGAATGGAATGGAATGGAATGGAATGGAATGGAATGGAATGGAATGGAACGAACCCGAGTAGAACGGAATGAAATGGAATGGAATGGAATGGAATGGAATGGAATGGAATTTAATGGAATGGAATGGAAAGGAATGGAATGGAATGGAATCAACCCGAGTAGAATGGAATGGGTAGGAATGGAATGGAATGGAATGGAATGTAATTCAATAGAATAGAATGGAAGGGAATGGAAAGGAATGGAAAGGAATGGAATGGAATGGAATCGAATGGAATCGAATGGAATCGAATGGAATGGAGTGGAATAGAATGGAATCAACCCGAATAGAACAGAAGGGAACGGAACGGAACGGAACGGAACGGAATGGAATGGAGTGAAATGGAATGGAATCAAATGGAATCGAATGGAACCGAATGGAATGGAATGGAAGGGAATGGAATGCAATGGAATGGAATGGAATGGAATGGAATGGAATCAACCCGAGTAGAATGGAATGGACTGGAATGGAATGGAATGGAATGGAATGGAATGGAATGGAATGGAATGGAATCAACCCGAGTAGAACGGAATGGAATGGAATGGAATGGAATGGAATGGAATGGAATGGAATGGAATGGAATGGAATGGAATGGAATGGAATGGAATGGAATGGAATGGAATGGAATGGAATGGAATCAACCCGAGTAGAACGGAATGGAATGGAATGGAATGGAATTGAATGGAATGGAATGAACCCGAGTATAACGGAATGGAATGGAATGGAATTGAATGGAATGGAATGGAATGGAATGGAATGGAATCGAATGGAATCGAATGGAATGCAATGGAATAGAATGGAATGGAATGGAGTCGAATGGAATGGAATGGAATGGAATGGAATCGAATGGAATGGAATGGAATGGAATGGAATGGAATGGAATGGAATGGAATGGAATGGAAAGGAATGGAATCAACCCGAGTAGATTGGAATGGATTGGAATGGAATGGAATGGAATGGAATGGAATTCAATGGAAAAAATGAAATGGAATGGAATGGAATGGAATGGAATGGAATGGAATCGAATGGAATCGAATGGAATGGAATGGAATGGAATGGAATGGAATGGAATGGAATGGAATGGAATCGAATGGAATCGAATGGAATCGAATGGAATCGAATGGAATGGAATGGAATGGAATGGAAAGGAATGGAATCAACCCGAGTAGATTGGAATGGATTGGAATGGAATGGAATGGAATGGAATGGAATGGAATGGAATTCAATGGAAAAAATGAAATGGAATGGAATGGAATGGAATGGAATGGAATGGAATGGAATCGAATGGAATCGAATGGAATCGAATGGAATGGAGTGGAATAGTATGGAATCAACCCGAGTAGAACGGAATGGAATGGAACGGAACGGAACGGAACGGAACGGAACGGAACGGAACCGAATGGAATGGAGTGAAATGGAATGGAATCGAATGGAATCGAATGGCACCGAATGCAATGGAAAGAAGGGAATGGAATGGAATGGAATGGAATGTAATGGAATGGAATGGAATCAACCCGAGTAGAATGGAATGGATTGGAATGGAATGGAATGGAGTGGAATGGAATGGAATTCAATAGAATAGAATGGAATGGAATGGAATGGAATGGAATCGAATGGAATCGAATGGAATCGAATGGAATGGAGTGGAATAGAATGGAATCAACCTGAATTGAACGGAACGGAACGGAACGGAACGGAACGGAATGGAATTGAGTGAAACGGAATGGAATCGAATGGAATCGAAAGGAACCGAATGGAAAGGAATGGAAGGGAATGGAATGGAATGGAATGGAATGGAATGGAATCAACCCGAGTAGAATGGAATGGATTGGAATGGAATGGAATGGAATGGAATGGAATGGAATGGAATGGAATAGAATGGAATGGAATGGAATGGAATGGAATGGAATTCAATGGAATAGAATGGAATGGAATGGAATGGAATGGAATGAACCCGAGCTGAACGGAATGGAATGGAATGGGATGGAATGGAATGGAATGGGATGGAATGGAATGGAATTGAATGGAATGGAATGGAATTGATTCGAATGGAATGGAATGGAATGGAATGGAATGGAATGGAATGGTATCGAAAGGAATGGAATGGAATGGAATGCAATGGAATGGAATGGAATGGAATGGAATGGAATGGAATGGAATGGAATGGAATCAACCCGAGTAGAATGGAGTGGATTGGAATGGAATGGAATGGAATGGAATGGAATTCAATGGAATAGAATGAAATGGAATGGAATGGAATTGAATGGAACGGAATGGAATAGAATGGAATCGGATGGAATGGAGTGGAATGGAATGGAATGGAATTTAATGGAATGGAATGGAATGGAATCGAATGGAATGGAATGGAATCGAATGGAATGGAATGGAAAGGAATGGAATGGAATGGAATTCAATGGAATAGAATGGAATGGAATGGAATAGAATGGAATGGAATAGAATTGAATCGAATAGAATGGAATGGAATGGAATGGAATGGAATGGAATGGAATGGAATGGAATGGAATGGAATGGAATGGAATCAACCCGAGTAGAACGGAATGGATTGGAATGGAAAGGAATGGAATGGAATGGAATGGAATGAATGGAATGGAATGGAATGGAATGGAATCGAATGGAATCGAATGGAATCGAATGGAATGGAACGGAATGGAATGGAATGGAATGGAATCGAATGGAATGGAATGGAATGGAATGGAATCAACCCGATTAGAATGGAATGGATAGGAATGGAATGGAATGGAATGGAATGGAATCAAATAGAAGAGAATGGAAGGGAATGGAAAGGAATGGAATGGAATGGAATGGAAAGGAATGGAATCGAATGGAATCAACCCGAGTAGAACGGAATGGAATGGAATGGAATGGAACGGAACGGAATGGAATGGAATGGAATGGAATGGAATGGAGTGGAGTGGAATGGAATGGAATGGAATGGAATGGAATGGAATTCAATGGAATAGAATGGAATGGAATGGAATGGAATCACCTCGAGTAGAAAGGAATGGAATGGAATGGAATGGAATGGAATGGAATGGAATGGAATGGAATGGAATGCAATGCAATGGAATGGAATGGAATGGAATCGAATGGAATGGACTGGAATGGAATGGAATGGAATGGAATGGAATGGAATGGAATGGAATGGAATGGAATCAACCCGAGTAGAATGGAATGGATTGGAATGGAATGGATTGGAATGGAATTGAATGGAATGGAATGGAATGGAATGGAATGGAATGGAATGGAATGGAATTAACCCGAGTAGAATGGAATGGATAGGAATGGAATGGAATGGAATGGAACGTAATTCAATAGAATAGAATGGAAGGGAATGGAAAGGAATGGAATGGAATGGAATGGAATGGAATGGAATGGAATGGAATCGAATGGAATCGAATGGGATCGAATGGAATGGAGTGGAATAGAATGGAATCAACCCGAATAGAACGGAACGGAACGGAACGGAACGCAACGGAATGGAACGGAGTGAAATGGAATGGAATCAAATGGAATCGAATGGAACCGAATGGAATGGAATGGAAGGGAATGGAATGCAATGGAATGGAATGGAATGGAATGGAATCAACCCGAGTAGAATGGAATGGACTGGAATGGAATGGAATGGAATCGAATGGAATCGAATGGAATGGAATGGAATGGAATGGAATTGAATGGAATGGAATGGAATGGAATGGAATGGAATCAACCCGAGTAGAACGGAATGGAATGGAATGGAATGGAATGGAATGGAATGGAATGGAATGGAATGGAATCTAATGGAATCAACCCGAGTAGAACGGAATGGAATGGAATGGAATGGAATGGAATTCAATGGAATGGAATTCAATGGAATGGAATTCAATGGAATAGAATGGAATGGAATGGAATGGAATGGAATGGAATGAACCCGAGTAGAACGGAATGGAATGGAATGAAATTGAATGGAATGGAATGGAATGAAATTGAATGGAATGGAATGGAATGGAACGGAATGGAATGGAATCGAACGGAATGGAATGGAATGGAATGGAATGGAATGGAATGGAATGGAATGGAATGGAATGGAATCGAATCGAATGGAATGGAATGGAATGGAATGGAATGGAATGGAATGGAATGGAATGGAATCAACCCGAGTAGATTGGAATGGATTGGAATGGAATGAAATGGAATGGAATGGAATTCAATGGAAAAAATGAAATGGAATGGAATGGAATGGAATGGAATGGAATCGAATGGAATCGAATGGAATCGAATGGAATGGAATGGAATGGAATGGAATGGAATGGAATGGAATGGAATGGAATGGAATGGAATGGAATCAACCCGAGTAGAACGGAATGGAATGGAATGGAATGGAATGGAATGGAATGGAATGGAATGGAATGGAATGGAATGGAATGGAATGGAATGCAATGAAATGTAATGGAATGGAATGGAATGGAATGGAATGGAATGGAATGGAATGGAATGCAATGAAATGTAATGTAATGTAATGGAATGGAATGGAATGGAATGGAATGGAATGGAATGGAATGGAATGGAATGGAATCAACCCGAGTAGAATGGAATGGATTGGAATGGAATGGAATGGAATGGAATCGAATGGAATGGAATGGAATCGAATGGAATGGAAAGGAATGGAATGGAAGCGAGTAGAACGGAATGGAATGGAATGGAATGGAATGGAATGGAATGGAATGGAATGGAATGGAATGGAATGGAATGGAATGGAATTTAATGGAATGGAACGGAAAGGAATGGAATGGAATGGAATCAACCCGAGTAGAATGGAATGGGTAGGAATGGAATGGAATGGAATGGAATGTAATTCAATAGAATAGAATGGAAGGGAATGGAAAGGAATGGAATGGAATGGAATGGAATGGATTGGAATGGAATCAACACGAGTAGAACGGAATGGAATGGAATGGAATGGAATGGAATGGAATGGAATGGAATGGAATGGAATGTAATGGAATGGAATCGAATGGAATCGAATGGAATCGAATGGAATGGAATGGAATGGAACGGAATCGAATGGAATGGAACGGAATGGAATGGAATGGAATGGAATGGAATGGAATGGAATGGAATGGAATGGAATGGAATGGAATGGAATCAACCCGAGTAGAACGGAATGGAATGGAATGGAAAGGAATGGAATGGAATGGAATGGAATTCAATGGAATATAATGGAATGGAATGGAATGGAATCGAATGGAATCGAATGGAATGGAATGGAATGGAATGGAATGGAATGGAATCAACCCGAGTAGAACGGAATGGAATGGAATGGAAAGGAATGGAATGGAATGGAATGGAATGGAATGGAATGGAATGGAATGGAATGAAAACAACCCGAGTAGAATAGAATGGATTGGAATGGAATGGAATGGAATGGAATGGAACCGAATGGAATGGAATGGAAGGGAATGGAATGGAATGGAATGGAATGGAAGGGAATGGAATGGAATGGAATGGAATGGAATGGAAAGGAATGGAATGGAATGGAATGGAATGGAATCAACCCGAGTAGAATAGAATGGATTGGAATGGAATTCAATGGAATGGAATGGAATGGAATGGAATGGAATGGAATGGAATGGAATGGATTGGAATCGAATGGAATCGAATGGAATCGAATGGAATGGAATGGAATGGGATGGAATCAACCCGAGTAGAACGGAATGGAATGGAATGGAATGGAATGGAATGGAATGGAATGGAATGGAATGGAATGGAATGGAATGGAATTCAATGGAATAGAATGGAATTTAATGGAATGGAATGGAATGGAAACGAATGGAATCGAATGGAATGGAATGGAATGGAATGGAATAGAATGGAATCAACCCGAGTAGAAAGGAATGGAATGGAATGGAATGGAATGGAATGGAATGGAATGGAATGGAATGGAATGGAATTCAATGGAATAGAATGGAATGGAATGGAGTAGAATGGAATGGAATGGAATTGAATCGAATGGAATGGAATGGAAGGGAATGGAATGGAATGGAATGGAATGGAATCTAATGGAATCAACCCGAGTAGAACGGAATGGATTGGAATGGAAAGGAATGGAATGGAATGGAATGGAATGAATGGAATGGAATGGAATGGAATGGAATCGAATGGAATCGAATGGAATCGAATGGAATGGAACGGAATGGAATGGAATGGAATGAAATTCAATGGAATGGAATGGAATGGAATGGAAGGGAATGGAATCAACCCGAGTAGAACGGAATGGAATGGAATGGAATGGAATGGAATGGAATGGAATGGAATGGAATGGAATGGAATGGAATTCAATGGAATAGAATGGAATGGAATGGAATGGAATGGAATGGAATGGAAACGAATGGAATCGAATGGAATGGAATGGAATGGAATGGAAAAGAATGGAATCAACCCGAGTAGAAAGGAATGGAATGGAATGGAATGGAATGGAATGGAATGGAATGGAATGGAATGGAATTCAATGGAATAGAATGGAATGGAATGGAATAGAATGGAATGGAATGGAATTGAATCGAATGGAATGGAATGGAAGGGAATGGAATGGAATGGAATGGAATGGAATCTAATGGAATCAACCCGAGTAGAACGGAATGGATTGGAATGGAAAGGAATGGAATGGAATGGAATGGAATGAATGGAATGGAATGGAATGGAATGGAATCGAATGGAATCGAATGGAATCGAATGGAATGGAACGGAATGGAATGGAATGGAATGAAATTCAATGGAATGGAATGGAATGGAATGGAAGGGAATGGAATCAACCTGAGTAGAACGGAATGGAATCGAATGGAATGGAATGGAATGGAATGGATTCAACCCGAGTAGAACGGAATGGAATGGAATGGAATGGAATGAAATGGAATGGAATGGAATGGAATGGAATGGAATGGGATTCAATGGAATATAATGGAATGGAATGGAATGGAATGGAATGGAATTCAATGGAATATAATGGAATGGAATGGAATGGAATGGAATGGAATGGAATGGAATGGAATGGAATGCAATGGAATGGATTGGAATGGAATCAACACGAGTAGAACGGAATGGAATGGAATGGAAAGGAATGGAATGGAATGGAATGGAATGGAATGTAATGGAATGGAATCGAATGGAATCGAATGGAATCGAATGGAATGGAATGTAATGGAATGGAATCGAATGGAATGGAACGGAATGGAATGGAATGGAATGGAATGGAATGGAATGGAATGGAATGGAATGGAATGGAATTCAATGGAATAGAATGGAATGGAATGAAATGGAATGGAATGAACCCGAGAAGAATGGAATGGATTGTAATGGAATGGAATGGAATGGAATGGAATGGAATGGAATGGAATGGAATCAACCCGAGTAGAACGGAATGGAATGGAATGGAATGGAATGGAATGGAAAGGAATGGAATGGAATGGAATGGAATTCAATGGAATGGAATGGAATGGAATGGAAGGGAATGGAATCAACCCGAGTAGAACGGAATGGAATGGAATGGAATGGAATGGAATGGAATGGAATGGAATTCAATGGAATAGAATGGAATGGAATGGAATGGAATGGAATGGAACCGAATGGAATGGAATGGAAGGGAATGGAATGGAATGGAATGGAATGGAATGGAATGGAATGGAATAAACCCAAGTAGAATAGAATGGATTGGAATGGAATTCAATGGAATGGAATGGAATGGAATGGAATGGAATGGATTGGAATCGAATGGAATCGAATGGAATCGAATGGAATGGAATGGAAAGGGATGGAATCAACCCGAGTAGAACGGAATGGAATGGAATGGAATGGAATGGAATGGAATGGAATGGAATGGAATGGAATTCAATGGAATAGAATGGAATGGAATGGAATGGAATGGAATGGAATGGAATGGAATGGAATGGAAACGAATGGAATCGAATGGAATCGAATGGAATGGAATGGAATAGAATGGAATCAACCCGAGTAGAAAGGAATGGAATGGAATGGAATGGAATGGAATGGAATGGAATGGAATGGAATGGAATGGAATGGAATTCAATGGAATGGAATGGAATGGAATAGAATGGAATGGAATGGAATTGAATCGAATGGAATGGAATGGAAGGGAATGGAATGGAACGGAATGGAATGGAATCTAATGGAATCAACCCGAGTAGAACGGAATGGATTGGAATGGAAAGGAATGGAATGGAATGGAATGGAATGAATGGAATAGAATGGAATGGAATGGAATCGAATGGAATCGAATGGAATCGAATGGAATGGAACGGAATGGAATGGAATGGAATGAAATTCTATGGAATGGAATGGAATGGAATGGAAGGGAATGGAATCAACCCGAGTAGGACGGAATGGAATGGAATGGAATGGAATGGAATGGAATGGAATGGAATGGAATGGAATGGAATGGAATTCAATGGAATATAATGGAATGGAATGGAATGGAATGGAATGGAATTCAATGGAATATAATGGAATGGAATGGAATGGAAAGGAATGGAATGGAATGGAATGGAATGGAATGGAATGGATTGGAATGGAATCAACACGAGTAGAACGGAATGGAATGGAATGGAAAGGAATGGAATGGAATGTAATGGAATGTAATGTAATGGAATGGAATCGAATGGAATCGAATGGAATCGAATGGAATGGAATGGAATGGAATGGAATCGAATGGAATGGAACGGAATGGAATGGAATGGAACGGAATGGAATGGAATGGAATGGAATGGAATGGAATGGAATGGAATGGAATGGAATTCAATGGAATAGAATGGAATGGAATGAAATGGAATGGAATGAACCCGAGAAGAATGGAATGGATTGTAATGGAATGGAATGGAATGGAATGGAATGGAATGGAATGGAATGGAATGGAATCGAATGGAATGGAATGGAATGGAATGGAATGGAATGGAATGGAATGGAATGGAATGGAATGGAATCAACCCGAGTAGAACGGAATGGAATGGAATGGAATGGAATGGAAAGGAATGGAATGGAATGGAATGGAATTCAATGGAATGGAATGGAATGGAATGGAAGGGAATGGAATCAACCCGAGTAGAACGGAATGGAATGGAATGGAATGGAATGGAATGGAATGGAATTCAATGGAATAGAATGGAATGGAATGGAATGGAATGGAATGGAATGGAATGGAATGGAATCAACCCGAGTAGAACGGAATGGAATGGAATGGAATGGAATGGAATGGAATGGAATGGAATGGAATGGAATGGAATTGAATGGAATCAACCCGCGTAGAACGGAATGGAATGCAATGGAATGGAATGGAATTCAATGGAATGGAATTCAATGGAATGGAATTCAATGGAATAGAATGGAATGGAATGGAATGGAATGGAATGGAATGAACCCGAGTAGAAATGAATGGAATGGAATGGAATGGAATGGAATGGAATGGAATGGAATTGAATCGAATGGAATCGAATGGAATGGAATGGAATGGAATGGAATGGAATGGAATGGAATGGAATGGAATCAACCCGAGTAGATTGGAATGGATTGGAATGGAATGGAATGGAATGGAATGGAATGGAATGGAATCGAATGGAATCGAATGGAATCGAATGGAATGGAGTGGAATAGAATGGAATCAACCCGAGTAGAATGGAATGGAATGGAACGGAACGGAACGGAACGGAACGGTACGGAACGGAACGGAATGGAATGGAGTGAAATGGAATGGAATCGAATGGAATCGAACGGAACCGAATGGAATGGAAAGAATGGAACGGAATGGAATGGAATGGAATGGAATGGAATGGAATGGAATGGAATGGAATCAAACCGAGTAGAATGGAATGGATTGGAATGGAATGGAATGGAATGGAATGGAATGGAATTCAATAGAATAGAATGGAATGGAATGGAATGGAATGGAATGGAATGGAATGGAATCGAATGGAATCGAATGGAATCGAATGGAATGGAGTGGAATAGAATGGAATCAACCCGAATAGAACGGAACGGAACGGAACGGAATGGAACAGAATGGAATGGAGTGAAATGGAATGGAATCGAATGGAATCGAAAGGAACCGAATGGAATGGAATGGAAGGGAATGGAATGGAATTGAATGGAATGGTATGGAATGGAATCAACCCTAGTAGAATGGAATGGATTGGAATGGAATGGAATGGAATCGAATGCAATGCAATGGAATGGAATGGAATGGAATGGAATGGAATGGAATGGACCCGAGTAGAACGAAATGGAATGGAATGGAATGGAATGGAATGGAATGAACCCGAGTAGAACGGAATGGAATGGAATGGAATGGAATGGAATGGAATGGAATGGAATGGAATGGAATGGAATGGAATGGAATGGAATGGAATCGAAAGGAATGGAATGGAATGGAATGTAATGGAATGGAATGGAATGGAATGGAATGGAATGGAATGGAATCGAAAGGAATGGAATGGAATGGAATGGAATGGAATGGAATGCAATTTAATCGAATGGAATCGAATGGAATGGAATGGAACGGAATGGAATCGAATGGAACGGAATGGAATGCAATGGAATGGAATGGAATGGAATGGAATCGAATGGAATGGAATGGAATCGAATGGATTGGAATGGAATGGAATGGAATGGAATGGAATGGAATGGAATGGAATGGAATCAACCCGAGTAGAATGGAATGGATTGGAATGGAATAGAATGGAATGGAATGGAATTCAATGGAATAGAATGAAATGGAATGGAATGGAATGGAATGGAATGGAATGGAATGGAATCGAATGGAATCGAATGGAATGGAGTGGAAGAGAATGGAATCAACTCGAGTAGAACGGAATGGAATGGAACGGAATGGAACGGAACGGAACGGAATGGAACGGAACGGAATGGAATGGAGTGAAATGGAATAGAATCGAATGGAATCGAATGGAACCGAATGGAATGGAATGGAACGGAATGGAATGGAATGGACTGGAATGGAATGGAATCAACCCTAGTAGAATGTAATGGATTGGAATGGAATGGAATGGAATGGAATGGAATGGAATCGAATGGAATCGAATGGAATCGAATGGAATGGAATGGAATGGAATGGAATGGAATGGAATGGAATGGAATCAACCCGAGTAGAACGGAATGGTATGGAATGGAATGGAATGGAATGGAATGGAATGGAATGGAATTTAATGGAATGGAATGGAATGGAATGGAATGGAATGGAATGGAATCGAATGGAATTGAATGGAATCGAATGGAATGGAATGGAATAGAATGGAATCAACTCGAGTAGAAAGGAATGGAATGGAATGGAATGGAATGGAATGCAATGAAATGGAATGGAATGGAATGGAATCGAATGGAATGGACTGGAATGAAATGGAATGGAATGGAATGGAATGGAATGGAATAGAATGGAATGGAATGGAATGGAATGGAATCAACCCGAGTAGAATGGAATGGATTGGAATGGAATGGAATGGAATGGAATTGAATGGAATGGAATGGAATCGAATGGAATCGAATGGAATGGAGTGGAATGAAATGGAATGGAATGGAATGGAATGGAATGGAATTCAATGGAATAGAATGAAATGGAATGGAATGGAAAGGAATGGAATGGAATGGAATGGAATCGAATGGAATCGAATGGAATGGAGTGGAATAGGATGGAATGGAATGGAATGGAATGTAATGGAATGGAATGGAATGGAATCAACCCGAGTAGAATGGAATGGATTGGAATGGAATCAACACGAGTAGAACGGAGTGGAATGGAATGGAATGGAATGGAATGGAATTCAATGGAATATAATGGAATGGAATGGAATGGAATGGAATGGAATGGAATTCAATGGAATATAATGGAATGGAATGGAATGGAATGGAATGGAATGGAATGGAATGGAATGGAATGAATGGAATGAAATGGATTGGAATGGAATCAACACGAGTAGAACGGAATGGAATGGAATGGAAAGGAATGGAATGGAATGGAAAGGAAAGGAATGGAATGGAATGGAATGGAATGGAATGGAATGGAATGGAATGGAATCGAATGGAATCGAATGGAATCGAATGGAATGGAATGGAATGGAATGGAATGGAATGGAAAGGAATGGAATGGAATGGAATGGAATGGAATGGAATGGAATTCCATGGAATAGAATGGAATGGAATGGAATGGAATGGAATGGAATGGAATGGAATGGAATTCCATGGAATAGAATGGAATGGAATGAAATGGAATGGAATCAACCCGAGAAGAATGGAATGGATTGTAATGGAATGGAATGGAATGGAATGGAATGGAATGGAATGGAATGGAATGGAATGAAATGGAATGGAATGGAATTCCATGGAATAGAATGGAATGGAATGGAATGGAATGGAATGGAATGGAATGGAATGGAATTCCATGGAATAGAATGGAATGGAATGAAATGGAATGGAATCAACCCGAGAAGAATGGAATGGATTGTAATGGAATGGAATGGAATGGAATGGAATGGAATGGAATGGAATGGAATGGAATCAACCCGAGTAGAACGGAATGGAATGGAATGGAAAGGAATGGAATGGAATGGAATGAAATTCAATGGAATGGAATGGAATGGAATGGAAGTGAATGGAATCAACCCGAGTATAACGGAATGGAATGGAATGGATTGGAATGGAATGGAATGGAATGGAATGGAATGGAATGGAATGAAAACAACCCGAGTAGAATAGAATGGATTGGAATGGAATGGAATGGAATGGAATGGAACCGAATGGAATGGAATGGAAGGGAATGGAATGGAATGGAATGGAATGGAATGGAATGGAATGGAATGGAATGGAATGGAGTGGAATCAACCCGAGTAGAATAGAATGGATTGGAATGGAATGGAATGGAATGGAATGGAATGGAATGGAATGGATTGGAATCGAATGGAATCGAATGGAATCGAATGGAATGGAATGGAATGGAATGGAATCAACCCGAGTAGAACGGAATGGAATGGAATGGAATGGAATGGAATGGAATGGAATGGAATGGAATGGAATGGAATGGAATGGAATGGAATTCAATGGAATAGAATGGAATGGAATGGAATGGAATGGAATGGAATGGAATGGAATGGAAACGAATGGAATCGAATGGAATCGAATGGAATGGAATGGAATAGAATGGAATCAACCCGAGTAGAGAGGAATGGAATGGAATGGAATGGAATGGAATGAAATGGAATGGAATTCAATGGAATAGAATGGAATGGAATGGAATAGAATGGAATGGAATGGAATTGAATCGAATGGAATGGAATGGAAGGGAATGGAATGGAATGGAATGGAATGGAATGGAATGGAATCAACCCGAGTAGAACGGAATGGATTGGAATGGAAAGGAATGGAATGGAATGGAATGGAATGAATGGAATGGAATGGAATGGAATGGAATCGAATGGAATCGAATGGAATCGAATGGAATGGAACGGAATGGAATGGAATGGAATGAAATTCAATGGAATGGAATGGAATGGAATGGAAGGGAATGGAATCAACCCGAGTAGAACGGAATGGAATGGAATGGAATGGAATGGAATGGAATGGAATGGAATCAACCCGAGTAGAACGGAATGGAATGGAATGGAATGGAATGGAATGGAATGGAATGGAATGGAATGGAATGGAATGGAATTCAATGGAATATAATGGAATGGAATGGAATGGAATGGAATGGAATTCAATGGAATATAATGGAATGGAATGGAATGGAATGGAATGGAATGGAATGGAATGGAATGGATTGGAATGGAATCAACACGAGTAGAACGGAATGGAATGGAATGGAAAGGAATGGAATGGAATGTAATGGAATGTAATGTAATGGAATGGAATCGAATGGAATCGAATGGAATCGAATGGAATCGAATGGAATGGAATGGAATCGAATGGAATGGAACGGAATGGAATGGAATGGAATGGAATGGAATGGAATGGAATGGAATGGAATGGAATTCAATGGAATAGAATGGAATGGAATGTAATGGAATGGAATGAACCCGAGAAGAATGGAATGGATTGTAATGGAATGGAATGGAATGGAATGGAATGGAATGGAATGGAATGGAATGGAATGGAATGGAATGGAATGGAATGGAATGGAATGGAATGGAATGGAATGGAATCAACCCGAGTAGAACGGAATGGAATGGAATGGAATGGAATGGAAAGGAATGGAATGGAATGGAATTGAATTCAATGGAATGGAATGGAATGGAATGGAAGGGAATGGAATCAACCCGAGTAGAACGGAATGGAATGGAATGGAATGGAATGGAATGGAATGGAATGGAATGGAATGGAATTCAATGCAATAGAATGGAATGGAATGGAATGGAATGGAATGGAATGGAATGGAATGGAATGGAATCAACCCGAGTAGAACGGAATGGAATGGAATGGAATGGAATGGAATGGAATGGAATGGAATGGAATGGAATGGAATGGAATGGAATGGAATGGAATGGAATGGAATCAACCCGCGTAGAACGGAATGGAATGCAATGGAATGGAATGGAATTCAATGGAATGGAATTCAATGGAATGGAATTCAATGGAATAGAATGGAATGGAATGGAATGGAATGGAATGGAATGGAATGGAATCAACCCGAGTAGAACGGAATGGAATGGAATGGAATGGAATGGAATGGAATGGAATGGAATGGAATGGAATGGAATGGAATGGAATGGAATGGAATCAACCCGCGTAGAACGGAATGGAATGCAATGGAATGGAATGGAATTCAATGGAATGGAATTCAATGGAATAGAATGGAATGGAATGGAATGGAATGGAATGGAATGGAATGGAATGGAATGGAATGGAATGGAATTGAATGGAATGGAACGGAATGGAATGAAATGGAATGGAATGGAATGGAATGGAATGGAATGGAATTCAATGGAATAGAATGGAATGGAATGAAATGGAATGGAATCAACCCGAGAAGAATGGAATGGATTGTAATGGAATGGAATGGAATGGAATGGAATGGAAAGGAATGGAATGGAATGGAATGGAATGGAATGGAATGGAATGGAATGGAATGGAATGGAATGGAATGAACCCGAGTAGAACGGAATGGAATGGAATGGAAAGGAATGCAATGGAATGGAATGGAATTCAATGGAATGGAATGGAATGGAATGGAAGGGAATGGAATCAACCCGAGTAGAACGGAATGGAATGGAATGGAATGGAATGGAATGGAATGGAATGGAATGGAATGGAATGGAATGGAATGGAATTCAATGGAATAGAATGGAATGGAATGGAATGGAATGGAATGAACCCGAGTAGAACGGAATGGAATGGAATGGAATGGAATGGAATGGAATGGAATGGAATGGAATGGAATGGAATGGAATCAACCCGAGTAGAATGGAATGGATTGGAATGGAATGGAATGGAATGGAATGGAATTCAATGGAATAGAATGAAATGGAATGGAATGGAATGGAATGGAATGGAATGGAATGGAATGGAATCAACCCGGGTAGAATCGAATGGATTGGAACGGAATGGAATGGAATGGAATGGAATGGAATGGAATGGAATCAACCCGAGTAGAACGGAATGGAATGGAATGGAATGGAATGGAATTCAAAGAAATGGAATGGAATGGAACGGAATGGAATGGAATGGAATCAACCCGAGTAGAACGCAATGGAATGGAATGGAATGGAATGGAATTCAATGGAATGGAATGGAATGGAATGGAAGGGAATGGAATCAACCTGAGTAGAACGGAATGGAATGGAATGGAATGGAATGGAATGGAATGGAATGGAATGGAATGGAATGGAATTCAATGGAATAGAATGGAATGGAATGGAATGGAATGGAATGAACCCGAGTAGAACGGAATGGAATGGAATGGAATGGAATGGAATGGAATGGAATGGAATGGAATGGAATGGAATGGAATGGAATCAACCCGAGTAGAATGGAATGGATTGGAATGGAATGGAATGGAATGGAATGGAATGGAATGGAATGGAATGGAATGGAATCGAATGGAATGGAATGGAATGGAATGGAATGGAATGGAATGGAATGGAATGGAATGGAATGGAATGGAATCAACCCGAGTAAAACGGAATGGAATGGAATGGAATGGAATGGAAAGGAATGGAATGGAATGGAATTGAATTCAATGGAATGGAATGGAATGGAATGGAAGGGAATGGAATCAACCCGAGTAGAACGGAATGGAATGGAATGGAATGGAATGGAATGGAATGGAATGGAATGGAATGGAATGGAATGGAATTCAATGCAATAGAATGGAATGGAATGGAATGGAATGGAATGGAATGGAATGGAATGGAATCAACCCGAGTAGAACGGAATGGAATGGAATGGAATGGAATGGAATGGAATGGAATGGAATGGAATGGAATGGAATGGAATGGAATGGAATCAACCCGCGTAGAACGGAATGGAATGCAATGGAATGGAATGGAATTCAATGGAATGGAATTCTATGGAATGGAATTCAATGGAATAGAATGGAATGGAATGGAATGGAATGGAATGGAATGGAATGGAATCAACCCGAGTAGAACGGAATGGAATGGAATGGAATGGAATGGAATGGAATGGAATGGAATGGAATGGAATGGAATGGAATGGAATCAACCCGCGTAGAACGGAATGGAATGCAATGGAATGGAATGGAATTCAATGGAATGGAATTCAATGGAATGGAATGGAATGGAATGGAATGGAATGGAATGGAATGGAATGGAATGGAATGGAATGGAATGGAATTGAATGGAATGGAACGGAATGGAATGAAATGGAATGGAATGGAATGGAATGGAATGGAATTCAATGGAATAGAATGGAATGGAATGAAATGGAATGGAATCAACCCGAGAAGAATGGAATGGATTGTAATGGAATGGAATGGAATGGAATGGAATGGAAAGGAATGGAATGGAATGGAATGGAATGGAATGGAATGGAATGGAATGGAATGGAATGGAATGGAATCAACCCGAGTAGAACGGAATGGAATGGAATGGAAAGGAATGCAATGGAATGGAATGGAATTCAATGGAATGGAATGGAATGGAATGGAAGGGAATGGAATCAACCCGAGTAGAACGGAATGGAATGGAATGGAATGGAATGGAATGGAATGGAATGGAATGGAATGGAATGGAATGGAATTCAATGGAATAGAATGGAATGGAATGGAATGGAATGGAATGAACCCGAGTAGAACGGAATGGAATGGAATGGAATGGAATGGAATGGAATGGAATGGAATGGAATGGAATGGAATGGAATCAACCCGAGTAGAATGGAATGGATTGGAATGGAATGGAATGGAATGGAATGGAATTCAATGGAATAGAATGAAATGGAATGGAATGGAATGGAATGGAATGGAATGGAATGGAATCAACCCGGGTAGAATCGAATGGATTGGAACGGAATGGAATGGAATGGAATGGAATGGAATGGAATGGAATCAACCCGAGTAGAACGGAATGGAATGGAATGGAATGGAATGGAATTCAAAGAAATGGAATGGAATGGAACGGAATGGAATGGAATGGAATCAACCCGAGTAGAACGCAATGGAATGGAATGGAATGGAATGGAACGGCATGGAATGGAATGGAATGGAATGAAATGGAATGGAATGGAATGGAATGGAATGGAATGGAATCGAATGGAATCGAATGGAATCGAATGGAATGGAGTGGAATAGAATGGAATCAACCCGAGTAGAAAGGAATGGAATGGAACGGAACGGAATGGAACGGAACGGAAAGGAGCGGAATGGAGTGAAATGGAATGGAATCGAATGGAATCGAATGGAACCGAATGGAATGGAATGGAAGGGAATGGAATGGAATGGAATGGAATGGAATGGAATGGAATCAACCCGAGTAGAATACAATGGATTGGAATGGAATGGAATGGAATGGAATGGAATGGAATGGAATGGAATGGAATCGAATGGAATCGAATGGAATGGAATGGAATGGAATGGAATCAACCCGAGTAGAACGGAATGGAAGGGAATGGAATGGAATGGAATGGAATGGAATGGAATGGAATGGAATGGAATGGAATTCAATGGAATAGAATGGAATGGAATGGAATTCAATGGAATGGAATGGAATTGAATGGAAACGAATGGAATCGAATGGAATCGAATGGAATGGAATGGAATGGAATGGAATCAACCCGAGTAGAAAGGAATGGAATGGAATGGAATGGAATGGAATGGAATGGAATGGAATGGAATGGAATGGAATGGAATGGAATCGAATGGAATGGAATGGAATGGAATGGAATGGAATGGAATGGAATGGAATCGAATGGAATCGAATGGAATCGAATGGAATGGAATGGAATTGAATCGAATGGAATGGAATGGAATGGAATGGAATGGAATGGAATGGAATGGAATGGAATGGAAATGAATGGAATCAACCCGAGTAGATTGGAATGGATTGGAATGGAATGGAATGGCATGGAATGGAATTCAATGGAAAAAATGAAATGGAATGGAATGGAATGGAATGGAATGGAATGGAATGGAATCGAATGGAATCGAATGGAATGGAACGGAATGTAATGGAATGGAATGGAATCGAATGGAATGGAATGGAATGGAATGGAATCGAATGGAATCGAATGGAATGGAATGGAATGGAATGGAATGGAATGGAATGGAATGGAAAGGAATGGAATCAACCCGAGTAGATTGGAATGGATTGGAATGGAATGGAATGGAATGGAATGGAATGGAATTCAATGGAAAAAAAGAAATGGAATGGAATGGAATGGAATGGAATCGAATGGAATCGAATGGAATCGAATGGAATGGAGTGGAATAGAATGGAATCAAACCGAGTAGAACGGAATCGAATGGAATCGAATGGAATCGAATGGAACCGAATGGAATGGAATGGAAGGGAATGGAATGGAATGGAATGGAATGGAATGGAATGGAATCAACCCGAGTAGAATACAATGGATTGGAATGGAATGGAATGGAATGGAATGGAATGGAATGGAATGGAATGGAATCGAATGGAATCGAATGGAATGGAATGGAATGGAATGGAATCAACCCGAGTAGAACGGAATGGAAGGGAATGGAATGGAATGGAATGGAATGGAATGGAATGGAATGGAATGGAATGGAATTCAATGGAATAGAATGGAATGGAATGGAATTCAATGGAATGGAATGGAATTGAATGGAAACGAATGGAATCGAATGGAATCGAATGGAATGGAATGGAATGGAATGGAATCAACCCGAGTAGAAAGGAATGGAATGGAATGGAATGGAATGGAATGGAATGGAATGGAATGGAATGGAATGGAATGGAATGGAATGGAATCGAATGGAATGGAATGGAATGGAATGGAATGGAATGGAATGGAATGGAATCGAATGGAATCGAATGGAATCGAATGGAATGGAATGGAATTGAATCGAATGGAATGGAATGGAATGGAATGGAATGGAATGGAATGGAATGGAATGGAATGGAATGGAAATGAATGGAATCAACCCGAGTAGATTGGAATGGATTGGAATGGAATGGAATGGCATGGAATGGAATTCAATGGAAAAAATGAAATGGAATGGAATGGAATGGAATGGAATGGAATGGAATGGAATCGAATGGAATCGAATGGAATGGAACGGAATGTAATGGAATGGAATGGAATCGAATGGAATGGAATGGAATGGAATGGAATCGAATGGAATCGAATGGAATGGAATGGAATGGAATGGAATGGAATGGAATGGAATGGAATGGAATGGAATCAACCCGAGTAGATTGGAATGGATTGGAATGGAATGGAATGGAATGGAATGGAATGGAATTCAATGGAAAAAAAGAAATGGAATGGAATGGAATGGAATGGAATCGAATGGAATCGAATGGAATCGAATGGAATGGAGTGGAATAGAATGGAATCAAACCGAGTAGAACGGAATCGAATGGAATCGAATGGAATCGAATGGAATGGAATGGAATGGAATGGTATCGAATGGAATGGAATGGAACGGAATGGAATCGAATGGAATCGAATGGCACCGAATGCAATGGAAAGAAGGGAATGGAATTGAATGGAATGGAATGGAATGGAATGGAATGGAATCAACCCGAGAAGAATGGAATGGATTGGAATTGAATGGAATGGAGTGGGATGGAATGGAATTCAATAGAATAGAATGGAATGGAATGGAATGGAATGGAAAGGAATGGAATCGAATGGAATCGAATGGAATCGAATGGAATGGAGTGGAATAGAATGGAATCAACCTGAATTGAACGGAACGGAACGGAACGGAACGGAATGGAATTGAGTGAAATGGAATGGAATCGAATGGAATCGAAAGGAACCGAATGGAATGGAATGGAAGGGAATGGAATAGAATGGAATGGAATGGAATGGAATCAACCCGAGTAGAATGGAATGGATTGGAATGGAATGGAATGGAATGGAATGGAATGGAATGGAATGGAATGGAATGGAATGGAATTCAATGGAATAGAATGGAATGGAATGGAATGGAATGGAATGAACCCGAGCTGAACGGAATGGAATGGAATGGGATGGAATGGAATGGAATGGAATGGAATGGAATTGATTCGAATGGAATGGAATGGAATGGAATGGAATGGAATGGTATCGAAAGGAATGGAATGGAATGGAATGCAATGGAATGGAATGGAATGGAATGGAATGGAATGGAATTGAATGGAATGGAATCAACCCGAGTAGAATGGAGTGGATTGGAATGGAATGGAATGGAATGGAATGGAATTCAATGGAATAGAATGAAATGGAATGGAATGGAATTGAATGGAATGGAATGGAATAGAATGGAATCGGACGGAATGGAGTGGAATGGAATGGAATGGAATGGAATGGAATGGAATGGAATGGAATCGAATGGAATGGAATGGAATGGAATGGAATGGAATGGAATGGAAAGGAATGGAATGGAATGGAATTCAATGGAGTAGAATGGAATGGAATGGAATAGAATGGAATGGAATGGAATTGAATCGAATGGAATGGAATGGAATGGAATGGAATGGAATGGAATGGAATGGAATGGAATGGAATGGAATCAACCCGAGTAGAACGGAATGGAATGGAATGGAAAGGAATGGAATGGAATGGAATGGAATTCAATGGAAAGGAATGGAATGGAATGGAAGGGAATGGAATCAACCCGAGTAGAACGGAATGGAATGGAATGGAATGGAATGGAATGGAATGGAATGGAATGGAATGGAATGGAATGGAATTCAATGGAATAGAATGGAATGGAATGGAATGGAATGGAATGAACACGAGTAGAACGGAATGGAATGGAATGGAATGGAATGGAATGGAATGGAATAGAATGGAATGGAATGGAATGGAATGAAATGGAATGGAATGGAATGGAATGGAATGGAATGGAATGGACTTCAATGGAATAGAATGGAATGGAATGGAATGGAATGGAATGAACCCGAGCTGAACGGAATGGAATGGAATGGGATGGAATGGAATGGAATGGAATGGAATGGAATGGAATGGAATGGATTTGATTCGAATGGAATGGAATGGAATGGAATGGAATGGAATGGTATCGAAAGGAATGGAATGGAATGGAATGGAATGGAATGGAATGGAATGGAATGGAATGGAATGGAATCAACGCGAGTAGAATGGAGTGGATTGGAATGGAATGGAATGGAATGGAAAGGAATTCAATGGAATAGAATGAAATGGAATGGAATGGAATTGAATGGAATGGAATGGAATAGAATGGAATCGGATGGAATGGAGTGGAATGGAATGGAATGGAATGGAATGGAAAGGAATTCAATAGAATAGAATGGAATGGAATGGAATAGAATGGAATGGAATGGAATTGAATCGAATGGAATGGAATGGAATGGAATGGAATGGAATGGAATGGAATGGAATGGAATGGAATCAACCCGAGTAGAATGGAATGGATTGGAATGGAATCAACACGAGTAGAACGGAGTGGAATGGAATGGAATGGAATGGAATGGAATTCAATGGAATATAATGGAATGGAATGGAATGGAATGGAATGGAATGGAATTCAATGGAATATAATGGAATGGAATGGAATGGAATGGAATGGAATGGAATGGAATGGAATGGAATGAATGGAATGAAATGGATTGGAATGGAATCAACACGAGTAGAACGGAATGGAATGGAATGGAAAGGAATGGAATGGAATGGAAAGGAAAGGAATGGAATGGAATGGAATGGAATGGAATGGAATGGAATGGAATGGAATGGAATCGAATGGAATCGAATGGAATCGAATGGAATGGAATGGAATGGAATGGAATGGAATGGAAAGGAATGGAATGGAATGGAATGGAATGGAATGGAATGGAATTCCATGGAATAGAATGGAATGGAATGGAATGGAATGGAATGGAATGGAATGGAATGGAATTCCATGGAATAGAATGGAATGGAATGAAATGGAATGGAATCAACCCGAGAAGAATGGAATGGATTGTAATGGAATGGAATGGAATGGAATGGAATGGAATGGAATGGAATGGAATGGAATGAAATGGAATGGAATGGAATTCCATGGAATAGAATGGAATGGAATGGAATGGAATGGAATGGAATGGAATGGAATGGAATTCCATGGAATAGAATGGAATGGAATGAAATGGAATGGAATCAACCCGAGAAGAATGGAATGGATTGTAATGGAATGGAATGGAATGGAATGGAATGGAATGGAATGGAATGGAATGGAATCAACCCGAGTAGAACGGAATGGAATGGAATGGAAAGGAATGGAATGGAATGGAATGAAATTCAATGGAATGGAATGGAATGGAATGGAAGTGAATGGAATCAACCCGAGTATAACGGAATGGAATGGAATGGATTGGAATGGAATGGAATGGAATGGAATGGAATGGAATGGAATGAAAACAACCCGAGTAGAATAGAATGGATTGGAATGGAATGGAATGGAATGGAATGGAACCGAATGGAATGGAATGGAAGGGAATGGAATGGAATGGAATGGAATGGAATGGAATGGAATGGAATGGAATGGAATGGAGTGGAATCAACCCGAGTAGAATAGAATGGATTGGAATGGAATGGAATGGAATGGAATGGAATGGAATGGAATGGAATGGATTGGAATCGAATGGAATCGAATGGAATCGAATGGAATGGAATGGAATGGAATGGAATCAACCCGAGTAGAACGGAATGGAATGGAATGGAATGGAATGGAATGGAATGGAATGGAATGGAATGGAATGGAATGGAATGGAATGGAATTCAATGGAATAGAATGGAATGGAATGGAATGGAATGGAATGGAATGGAATGGAATGGAAACGAATGGAATCGAATGGAATCGAATGGAATGGAATGGAATAGAATGGAATCAACCCGAGTAGAGAGGAATGGAATGGAATGGAATGGAATGGAATGAAATGGAATGGAATTCAATGGAATAGAATGGAATGGAATGGAATAGAATGGAATGGAATGGAATTGAATCGAATGGAATGGAATGGAAGGGAATGGAATGGAATGGAATGGAATGGAATGGAATGGAATCAACCCGAGTAGAACGGAATGGATTGGAATGGAAAGGAATGGAATGGAATGGAATGGAATGAATGGAATGGAATGGAATGGAATGGAATCGAATGGAATCGAATGGAATCGAATGGAATGGAACGGAATGGAATGGAATGGAATGAAATTCAATGGAATGGAATGGAATGGAATGGAAGGGAATGGAATCAACCCGAGTAGAACGGAATGGAATGGAATGGAATGGAATGGAATGGAATGGAATGGAATCAACCCGAGTAGAACGGAATGGAATGGAATGGAATGGAATGGAATGGAATGGAATGGAATGGAATGGAATGGAATGGAATTCAATGGAATATAATGGAATGGAATGGAATGGAATGGAATGGAATTCAATGGAATATAATGGAATGGAATGGAATGGAATGGAATGGAATGGAATGGATTGGAATGGAATCAACACGAGTAGAACGGAATGGAATGGAATGGAAAGGAATGGAATGGAATGTAATGGAATGTAATGTAATGGAATGGAATCGAATGGAATCGAATGGAATCGAATGGAATCGAATGGAATGGAATGGAATCGAATGGAATGGAACGGAATGGAATGGAATGGAATGGAATGGAATGGAATGGAATGGAATGGAATGGAATGGAATTCAATGGAATAGAATGGAATGGAATGTAATGGAATGGAATGAACCCGAGAAGAATGGAATGGATTGTAATGGAATGGAATGGAATGGAATGGAATGGAATGGAATGGAATGGAATGGAATGGAATGGAATGGAATGGAATGGAATGGAATGGAATGGAATGGAATGGAATGGAATCAACCCGAGTAGAACGGAATGGAATGGAATGGAATGGAATGGAAAGGAATGGAATGGAATGGAATTGAATTCAATGGAATGGAATGGAATGGAATGGAAGGGAATGGAATCAACCCGAGTAGAACGGAATGGAATGGAATGGAATGGAATGGAATGGAATGGAATGGAATGGAATGGAATTCAATGCAATAGAATGGAATGGAATGGAATGGAATGGAATGGAATGGAATGGAATGGAATGGAATCAACCCGAGTAGAACGGAATGGAATGGAATGGAATGGAATGGAATGGAATGGAATGGAATGGAATGGAATGGAATGGAATGGAATGGAATGGAATGGAATGGAATCAACCCGCGTAGAACGGAATGGAATGCAATGGAATGGAATGGAATTCAATGGAATGGAATTCAATGGAATGGAATTCAATGGAATAGAATGGAATGGAATGGAATGGAATGGAATGGAATGGAATGGAATCAACCCGAGTAGAACGGAATGGAATGGAATGGAATGGAATGGAATGGAATGGAATGGAATGGAATGGAATGGAATGGAATGGAATGGAATGGAATGGAATGGAATCAACCCGCGTAGAACGGAATGGAATGCAATGGAATGGAATGGAATTCAATGGAATGGAATTCAATGGAATAGAATGGAATGGAATGGAATGGAATGGAATGGAATGGAATGGAATGAAATGGAATGGAATGGAATGGAATTGAATGGAATGGAACGGAATGGAATGAAATGGAATGGAATGGAATGGAATGGAATGGAATGGAATTCAATGGAATAGAATGGAATGGAATGAAATGGAATGGAATCAACCCGAGAAGAATGGAATGGATTGTAATGGAATGGAATGGAATGGAATGGAATGGAAAGGAATGGAATGGAATGGAATGGAATGGAATGGAATGGAATGGAATGGAATGGAATGGAATGGAATGAACCCGAGTAGAACGGAATGGAATGGAATGGAAAGGAATGCAATGGAATGGAATGGAATTCAATGGAATGGAATGGAATGGAATGGAAGGGAATGGAATCAACCCGAGTAGAACGGAATGGAATGGAATGGAATGGAATGGAATGGAATGGAATGGAATGGAATGGAATGGAATGGAATTCAATGGAATAGAATGGAATGGAATGGAATGGAATGGAATGAACCCGAGTAGAACGGAATGGAATGGAATGGAATGGAATGGAATGGAATGGAATGGAATGGAATGGAATGGAATGGAATCAACCCGAGTAGAATGGAATGGATTGGAATGGAATGGAATGGAATGGAATGGAATTCAATGGAATAGAATGAAATGGAATGGAATGGAATGGAATGGAATGGAATGGAATGGAATGGAATCAACCCGGGTAGAATCGAATGGATTGGAACGGAATGGAATGGAATGGAATGGAATGGAATGGAATGGAATCAACCCGAGTAGAACGGAATGGAATGGAATGGAATGGAATGGAATTCAAAGAAATGGAATGGAATGGAACGGAATGGAATGGAATGGAATCAACCCGAGTAGAACGCAATGGAATGGAATGGAATGGAATGGAATTCAATGGAATGGAATGGAATGGAATGGAAGGGAATGGAATCAACCTGAGTAGAACGGAATGGAATGGAATGGAATGGAATGGAATGGAATGGAATGGAATGGAATGGAATGGAATTCAATGGAATAGAATGGAATGGAATGGAATGGAATGGAATGAACCCGAGTAGAACGGAATGGAATGGAATGGAATGGAATGGAATGGAATGGAATGGAATGGAATGGAATGGAATGGAATCAACCCGAGTAGAATGGAATGGATTGGAATGGAATGGAATGGAATGGAATGGAATGGAATGGAATGGAATGGAATGGAATCGAATGGAATGGAATGGAATGGAATGGAATGGAATGGAATGGAATGGAATGGAATGGAATGGAATGGAATCAACCCGAGTAAAACGGAATGGAATGGAATGGAATGGAATGGAAAGGAATGGAATGGAATGGAATTGAATTCAATGGAATGGAATGGAATGGAATGGAAGGGAATGGAATCAACCCGAGTAGAACGGAATGGAATGGAATGGAATGGAATGGAATGGAATGGAATGGAATGGAATGGAATGGAATGGAATTCAATGCAATAGAATGGAATGGAATGGAATGGAATGGAATGGAATGGAATGGAATGGAATCAACCCGAGTAGAACGGAATGGAATGGAATGGAATGGAATGGAATGGAATGGAATGGAATGGAATGGAATGGAATGGAATGGAATGGAATGGAATCAACCCGCGTAGAACGGAATGGAATGCAATGGAATGGAATGGAATTCAATGGAATGGAATTCTATGGAATGGAATTCAATGGAATAGAATGGAATGGAATGGAATGGAATGGAATGGAATGGAATGGAATCAACCCGAGTAGAACGGAATGGAATGGAATGGAATGGAATGGAATGGAATGGAATGGAATGGAATGGAATGGAATGGAATGGAATCAACCCGCGTAGAACGGAATGGAATGCAATGGAATGGAATGGAATTCAATGGAATGGAATTCAATGGAATAGAATGGAATGGAATGGAATGGAATGGAATGGAATGGAATGGAATGGAATGGAATGGAATGGAATTGAATGGAATGGAACGGAATGGAATGAAATGGAATGGAATGGAATGGAATGGAATGGAATTCAATGGAATAGAATGGAATGGAATGAAATGGAATGGAATCAACCCGAGAAGAATGGAATGGATTGTAATGGAATGGAATGGAATGGAATGGAATGGAAAGGAATGGAATGGAATGGAATGGAATGGAATGGAATGGAATGGAATGGAATGGAATGGAATGGAATCAACCCGAGTAGAACGGAATGGAATGGAATGGAAAGGAATGCAATGGAATGGAATGGAATTCAATGGAATGGAATGGAATGGAATGGAAGGGAATGGAATCAACCCGAGTAGAACGGAATGGAATGGAATGGAATGGAATGGAATGGAATGGAATGGAATGGAATGGAATGGAATGGAATTCAATGGAATAGAATGGAATGGAATGGAATGGAATGGAATGAACCCGAGTAGAACGGAATGGAATGGAATGGAATGGAATGGAATGGAATGGAATGGAATGGAATGGAATGGAATGGAATCAACCCGAGTAGAATGGAATGGATTGGAATGGAATGGAATGGAATGGAATGGAATTCAATGGAATAGAATGAAATGGAATGGAATGGAATGGAATGGAATGGAATGGAATGGAATCAACCCGGGTAGAATCGAATGGATTGGAACGGAATGGAATGGAATGGAATGGAATGGAATGGAATGGAATCAACCCGAGTAGAACGGAATGGAATGGAATGGAATGGAATGGAATTCAAAGAAATGGAATGGAATGGAACGGAATGGAATGGAATGGAATCAACCCGAGTAGAACGCAATGGAATGGAATGGAATGGAATGGAACGGCATGGAATGGAATGGAATGGAATGAAATGGAATGGAATGGAATGGAATGGAATGGAATGGAATCGAATGGAATCGAATGGAATCGAATGGAATGGAGTGGAATAGAATGGAATCAACCCGAGTAGAAAGGAATGGAATGGAACGGAACGGAATGGAACGGAACGGAAAGGAGCGGAATGGAGTGAAATGGAATGGAATCGAATGGAATCGAATGGAACCGAATGGAATGGAATGGAAGGGAATGGAATGGAATGGAATGGAATGGAATGGAATGGAATCAACCCGAGTAGAATACAATGGATTGGAATGGAATGGAATGGAATGGAATGGAATGGAATGGAATGGAATGGAATCGAATGGAATCGAATGGAATGGAATGGAATGGAATGGAATCAACCCGAGTAGAACGGAATGGAAGGGAATGGAATGGAATGGAATGGAATGGAATGGAATGGAATGGAATGGAATGGAATTCAATGGAATAGAATGGAATGGAATGGAATTCAATGGAATGGAATGGAATTGAATGGAAACGAATGGAATCGAATGGAATCGAATGGAATGGAATGGAATGGAATGGAATCAACCCGAGTAGAAAGGAATGGAATGGAATGGAATGGAATGGAATGGAATGGAATGGAATGGAATGGAATGGAATGGAATGGAATCGAATGGAATGGAATGGAATGGAATGGAATGGAATGGAATGGAATGGAATCGAATGGAATCGAATGGAATCGAATGGAATGGAATGGAATTGAATCGAATGGAATGGAATGGAATGGAATGGAATGGAATGGAATGGAATGGAATGGAATGGAAATGAATGGAATCAACCCGAGTAGATTGGAATGGATTGGAATGGAATGGAATGGCATGGAATGGAATTCAATGGAAAAAATGAAATGGAATGGAATGGAATGGAATGGAATGGAATGGAATGGAATCGAATGGAATCGAATGGAATGGAACGGAATGTAATGGAATGGAATGGAATCGAATGGAATGGAATGGAATGGAATGGAATCGAATGGAATCGAATGGAATGGAATGGAATGGAATGGAATGGAATGGAATGGAATGGAAAGGAATGGAATCAACCCGAGTAGATTGGAATGGATTGGAATGGAATGGAATGGAATGGAATGGAATGGAATTCAATGGAAAAAAAGAAATGGAATGGAATGGAATGGAATGGAATCGAATGGAATCGAATGGAATCGAATGGAATGGAGTGGAATAGAATGGAATCAAACCGAGTAGAACGGAATCGAATGGAATCGAATGGAATCGAATGGAACCGAATGGAATGGAATGGAAGGGAATGGAATGGAATGGAATGGAATGGAATGGAATGGAATCAACCCGAGTAGAATACAATGGATTGGAATGGAATGGAATGGAATGGAATGGAATGGAATGGAATGGAATGGAATCGAATGGAATCGAATGGAATGGAATGGAATGGAATGGAATCAACCCGAGTAGAACGGAATGGAAGGGAATGGAATGGAATGGAATGGAATGGAATGGAATGGAATGGAATGGAATGGAATTCAATGGAATAGAATGGAATGGAATGGAATTCAATGGAATGGAATGGAATTGAATGGAAACGAATGGAATCGAATGGAATCGAATGGAATGGAATGGAATGGAATGGAATCAACCCGAGTAGAAAGGAATGGAATGGAATGGAATGGAATGGAATGGAATGGAATGGAATGGAATGGAATGGAATGGAATGGAATGGAATCGAATGGAATGGAATGGAATGGAATGGAATGGAATGGAATGGAATGGAATCGAATGGAATCGAATGGAATCGAATGGAATGGAATGGAATTGAATCGAATGGAATGGAATGGAATGGAATGGAATGGAATGGAATGGAATGGAATGGAATGGAATGGAAATGAATGGAATCAACCCGAGTAGATTGGAATGGATTGGAATGGAATGGAATGGCATGGAATGGAATTCAATGGAAAAAATGAAATGGAATGGAATGGAATGGAATGGAATGGAATGGAATGGAATCGAATGGAATCGAATGGAATGGAACGGAATGTAATGGAATGGAATGGAATCGAATGGAATGGAATGGAATGGAATGGAATCGAATGGAATCGAATGGAATGGAATGGAATGGAATGGAATGGAATGGAATGGAATGGAATGGAATGGAATCAACCCGAGTAGATTGGAATGGATTGGAATGGAATGGAATGGAATGGAATGGAATGGAATTCAATGGAAAAAAAGAAATGGAATGGAATGGAATGGAATGGAATCGAATGGAATCGAATGGAATCGAATGGAATGGAGTGGAATAGAATGGAATCAAACCGAGTAGAACGGAATCGAATGGAATCGAATGGAATCGAATGGAATGGAATGGAATGGAATGGTATCGAATGGAATGGAATGGAACGGAATGGAATCGAATGGAATCGAATGGCACCGAATGCAATGGAAAGAAGGGAATGGAATTGAATGGAATGGAATGGAATGGAATGGAATGGAATCAACCCGAGAAGAATGGAATGGATTGGAATTGAATGGAATGGAGTGGGATGGAATGGAATTCAATAGAATAGAATGGAATGGAATGGAATGGAATGGAAAGGAATGGAATCGAATGGAATCGAATGGAATCGAATGGAATGGAGTGGAATAGAATGGAATCAACCTGAATTGAACGGAACGGAACGGAACGGAACGGAATGGAATTGAGTGAAATGGAATGGAATCGAATGGAATCGAAAGGAACCGAATGGAATGGAATGGAAGGGAATGGAATAGAATGGAATGGAATGGAATGGAATCAACCCGAGTAGAATGGAATGGATTGGAATGGAATGGAATGGAATGGAATGGAATGGAATGGAATGGAATGGAATGGAATGGAATTCAATGGAATAGAATGGAATGGAATGGAATGGAATGGAATGAACCCGAGCTGAACGGAATGGAATGGAATGGGATGGAATGGAATGGAATGGAATGGAATGGAATTGATTCGAATGGAATGGAATGGAATGGAATGGAATGGAATGGTATCGAAAGGAATGGAATGGAATGGAATGCAATGGAATGGAATGGAATGGAATGGAATGGAATGGAATTGAATGGAATGGAATCAACCCGAGTAGAATGGAGTGGATTGGAATGGAATGGAATGGAATGGAATGGAATTCAATGGAATAGAATGAAATGGAATGGAATGGAATTGAATGGAATGGAATGGAATAGAATGGAATCGGACGGAATGGAGTGGAATGGAATGGAATGGAATGGAATGGAATGGAATGGAATGGAATCGAATGGAATGGAATGGAATGGAATGGAATGGAATGGAATGGAAAGGAATGGAATGGAATGGAATTCAATGGAGTAGAATGGAATGGAATGGAATAGAATGGAATGGAATGGAATTGAATCGAATGGAATGGAATGGAATGGAATGGAATGGAATGGAATGGAATGGAATGGAATGGAATGGAATCAACCCGAGTAGAACGGAATGGAATGGAATGGAAAGGAATGGAATGGAATGGAATGGAATTCAATGGAAAGGAATGGAATGGAATGGAAGGGAATGGAATCAACCCGAGTAGAACGGAATGGAATGGAATGGAATGGAATGGAATGGAATGGAATGGAATGGAATGGAATGGAATGGAATTCAATGGAATAGAATGGAATGGAATGGAATGGAATGGAATGAACACGAGTAGAACGGAATGGAATGGAATGGAATGGAATGGAATGGAATGGAATAGAATGGAATGGAATGGAATGGAATGAAATGGAATGGAATGGAATGGAATGGAATGGAATGGAATGGACTTCAATGGAATAGAATGGAATGGAATGGAATGGAATGGAATGAACCCGAGCTGAACGGAATGGAATGGAATGGGATGGAATGGAATGGAATGGAATGGAATGGAATGGAATGGAATGGAATGGATTTGATTCGAATGGAATGGAATGGAATGGAATGGAATGGAATGGTATCGAAAGGAATGGAATGGAATGGAATGGAATGGAATGGAATGGAATGGAATGGAATGGAATGGAATGGAATCAACGCGAGTAGAATGGAGTGGATTGGAATGGAATGGAATGGAATGGAAAGGAATTCAATGGAATAGAATGAAATGGAATGGAATGGAATTGAATGGAATGGAATGGAATAGAATGGAATCGGATGGAATGGAGTGGAATGGAATGGAATGGAATGGAATGGAAAGGAATTCAATAGAATAGAATGGAATGGAATGGAATAGAATGGAATGGAATGGAATTGAATCGAATGGAATGGAATGGAATGGAATGGAATGGAATGGAATGGAATGGAATCAACCCGAGTAGAACGGAATGGATTGGAATGGAAAGGAATGGAATGGAATGGAATGGAATGAATGCAATGGAATGGAATGGAATGGAATCGAATGGAATCGAATTTAATCGAATGGAATGGAACGGAATGGAATGGAATGGAATGGAATCGAATGGAATGGAATGGAATGGAATGGAATCGAATGGAATGGAATGGAAAGGAATGGAATGGAATGGAATGGTATGGAATGGAATGGAATGGAATCAACCCGAGTAGAAAGGAGTGGAATGGAATGGAATGGAATGGAATGGAATGGAATGGAATGGAATGGAATGGAATTCAATGGAATATAATGGAATGGAATGGAATGGAATGGAATGGAATGGAATTCAATGGAATATAATGGAATGGAACGGAATGGAATGGAATGGAATGGAATGGAATGGAATGGAATCAACCCGAGTAGAATGGAATGGATTGGAATGGAATGGAATGGAATGGAATCGAATGGAATGGAATGGGATCGAATGGAATGGAAAGGAATGGAATGGACGCGAGAAGAACGGAATGGAATGGAATGCAATGCAATGGAATGGAATGGAGTGGAATCGAATGGAATGGACTGGAATGAAATGGAATGGAATGGAATGGAATGCAATGGAATGGAATCAACCCGAGTAGAATGGAATGGATTGGAATGGAATGGAATGGAATGGAATTGAATGGACTAGAATGGAATGGAATGGAATGGAATGGAATGGAATGGAATCAACCCGAGTAGAATGGAATGGATAGGAATGGAATGGAATGGAATGGAACGTAATTCAATAGAATAGAATGGAAGGGAATGGAAAGGAATGGAATGGAATGGAATGGAATGGAATGGAATGGAATGGAATGGAATCGAATGGAATCGAATGGGATCGAATGGAATGGAGTGGAATAGAATGGAATCAACCCGAATAGAACGGAACGGAACGGAACGGAACGGAACGGAACGGAACGGAATGGAATGGAGTGAAATGGAATGGAATCAAATGGAATCGAATGGAACCGAATGGAATGGAATGGAAGGGAATGGAATGCAATGGAATGGAATGGAATGGAATGGAATCAACCCGAGTAGAATGGAATGGACTGGAATGGAATGGAATGGAATGGAATGGAATGGAATGGAATGGAATGGAATCAACCCGAGTAGAACGGAATGGAATGGAATGGAATGGAATGGAATGGAATGGAATGGAATCAACCCGAGTAGAACGGAATGGAATGGAATGGAATGGAATGGAATGGAATGGAATGGAATGGAATGGAATGGAATGGAACTCAATGGAATGGAATGGAATGGAATGGAATGGAATGGAATAGAATGGAATTGAATGGAATCGAATGGAATGGAATGGAATAGAATGGAATCAAGTCGAGTAGAAAGGAATGGAATGGAATGGAATGGAATGGAATGGAATGGAATGGAATGTAATGGAATGCAATGAAATGGAATGGAATGGAATGGAATCGAATGGAATGGACTGGAATGAAATGTAATGTAATGGAATGGAATGGAATGGAATGGAATGGAATCGAATGGAATGGAAAGGAATGGAATGGACGCGAGTAGAACGGAATGGAATGGAATGGAATGGAATGGAATGGAATGGAATCAACCCGAGTAGAACGGAATGGAATGGAATGGAATGGAATATAATGGAATGGAATGGAATGGAATTCAATGGAATGGAATTCAATGGAATAGAATGGAATGGAATGGAATGGAATGGAATGGAATGAACCCGAGTATAACGGAATGGAATGGAATGGAATTGAATGGAATGGAATGGAATGGAATGGAATGGAATCGAATGGAATCGAATGGAATGCAATGGAATAGAATGGAATGGAATGGAGTCGAATGGAATGGAATGGAATGGAATGGAATCGAATGGAATCGAATGGAATGGAATGGAATGGAATGGAATGGAATGGAATGGAATGGAATGGAATGGAAAGGAATGGAATCAATCCGAGTAGATTGGAATGGATTGGAATGGAATGGAATGGAATGGAATGGAATTCAATGGAAAAAATGAAATGGAATGGAATGGAATGGAATCGAATGGAATCGAATGGAATGGAACGGAATGGAATAGAATGGAATGGAATCGAATGGAATGGAATGGAATGGAATGGAATCGAATGGAATCGAATGGAATGGAATGGAATGGAATGGAATGGAATGGAATGGAATGGAATGGAAAGGAATGGAATCAACCCGAGTAGATTGGAATGGATTGGAATGGAATGGAATGGAATGGAATGGAATGGAATGGAATTCAATGGAAAAAAAGAAATGGAATGGAATGGAATGGAATGGAATCGAATGGAATCGAATGGAATCGAATGGAATGGAGTGGAATAGAATGGAATCAAACCGAGTAGAACGGAATCGAATGGAATCGAATGGAATCGAATGGAATGGAATGGAATGGAATGGAATCGAATGGAATGGAATGGAACGGAATGGAATCGAATGGAATCGAATGGCACCGAATGCAATGGAAAGAAGGGAATGGAATTGAATGGAATGGAATGGAATGGAATGGAATGGAATCAACCCGAGAAGAATGGAATGGATTGGAATTGAATGGAATGGAGTGGAATGGAATGGAATTCAATAGAATAGAATGGAATGGAATGGAATGGAATGGAAAGGAATGGAATCGAATGGAATCGAATGGAATCGAATGGAATGGAGTGGAATAGAATGGAATCAACCTGAATTGAACGGAACGGAACGGAACGGAACGGAATGGAATTGAGTGAAATGGAATGGAATCGAATGGAATCAAAAGGAACCGAATGGTATGGAATGGAAGGGAATGGAATGGAAAGGAATGGAATGGAATGGAATCAACCCGAGTAGAATGGAATGGATTGGAATGGAATGGAATGGAATGGAATGGAATGGAATGGAATGGAATGGAATGGAATTCAATGGAATAGAATGGAATGGAATGGAATGGAATGGAATGAACCCGAGCTGAACGGAATGGAATGGAATAGGATGGAATGGAATGGAATGGAATGGAATGGAATTGATTCGAATGGAATGGAATGGAATGGAATGGAATGGAATGGTATCGAAAGGAATGGAATGGAATGGAATGCAATGGAATGGAATGGAATGGAATGGAATGGAATGCAATGGAATGGAATGGAATGGAATGGAATGGAATGGAATTGAATGGAATGGAATCAACCCGAGTAGAATGGAGTGGATTGGAATGGAATGGAATGGAATGGAATGGAATTCAATGGAATAGAATGAAATGGAATGGAATGGAATTGAATGGAATGGAATGGAATAGAATGGAATCGGATGGAATGGAGTGGAATGGAATGGAATGGAATGGAATGGAATGGAATGGAATGGAATCGAATGGAATGGAATGGAACGGAATGGAATGGAATGGAAAGGAATGGAATGGAATGGAATTCAATGGAGTAGAATGGAATGGAATGGAATAAAATGGAATGGAATGGAATTGAATCGAACGGAATGGAATGGAATGGAATGGAATGGAATGGAATGGAATGGAATGGAATGGAATGGAATCAACCCGAGTAGAACGGAATGGAATGGAATGGAAAGGAATGGAATGGAATGGAATGGAATTCAATGGAATGGAATGGAATGGAATGGAAGGGAATGGAATCAACCCGAGTAGAACGGAATGGAATGGAATGGAATGGAATGGAATGGAATGGAATGGAATGGAATGGAATGGAATGGAATTCAATGGAATAGAATGGAATGGAATGGAATGGAATGGAATGAACACGAGTAGAACGGAATGGAATGGAATGGAATGGAATGGAATGGAATGGAATAGAATGGAATGGAATGGAATGGAATGAACCCGAGCTGAACGGAATGGAATGGAATGGGATGGAATGGAATGGAATGGAATGGAATGGAATGGAATGGAATGGAATGGAATGGAATGGATTTGATTCGAATGGAATGGAATGGAATGGAATGGAATGGAATGGAATGGTATCGAAAGGAATGGAATGGAATGGAATGGAATGGAATGGAATGGAATGGAATGGAATGGAATGGAATGGAATCAACGCGAGTAGAATGGAGTGGATTGGAATGGAATGGAATGGAATGGAAAGGAATTCAATGGAATAGAATGAAATGGAATGGAATGGAATTGAATGGAATGGAATGGAATTGAATGGAATGGAATCAACCCGAGTAGAATGGAGTGGATTGGAATGGAATGGAATGGAATGGAATGGAATTCAATGGAATAGAATGAAATGGAATGGAATGGAATTGAATGGAATGGAATGGAATAGAATGGAATCGGATGGAATGGAGTGGAATGGAATGGAATGGAATGGAATGGAATGGAATGGAATGGAATCGAATGGAATGGAATGGAACGGAATGGAATGGAATGGAAAGGAATGGAATGGAATGGAATTCAATGGAGTAGAATGGAATGGAATGGAATAAAATGGAATGGAATGGAATTGAATCGAACGGAATGGAATGGAATGGAATGGAATGGAATGGAATGGAATGGAATGGAATGGAATGGAATCAACCCGAGTAGAACGGAATGGAATGGAATGGAAAGGAATGGAATGGAATGGAATGGAATTCAATGGAATGGAATGGAATGGAATGGAAGGGAATGGAATCAACCCGAGTAGAACGGAATGGAATGGAATGGAATGGAATGGAATGGAATGGAATGGAATGGAATGGAATGGAATGGAATTCAATGGAATAGAATGGAATGGAATGGAATGGAATGGAATGAACACGAGTAGAACGGAATGGAATGGAATGGAATGGAATGGAATGGAATGGAATAGAATGGAATGGAATGGAATGGAATGAACCCGAGCTGAACGGAATGGAATGGAATGGGATGGAATGGAATGGAATGGAATGGAATGGAATGGAATGGAATGGAATGGAATGGATTTGATTCGAATGGAATGGAATGGAATGGAATGGAATGGAATGGAATGGTATCGAAAGGAATGGAATGGAATGGAATGGAATGGAATGGAATGGAATGGAATGGAATGGAATGGAATCAACGCGAGTAGAATGGAGTGGATTGGAATGGAATGGAATGGAATGGAAAGGAATTCAATGGAATAGAATGAAATGGAATGGAATGGAATTGAATGGAATGGAATGGAATAGAATGGAATCGGATGGAATGGAGTGGAATGGAATGGAATGGAATGGAATGGAAAGGAATTCAATAGAATAGAATGGAATGGAATGGAATAGAATGGAATGGAATGGAATTGAATCGAATGGAATGGAATGGAATGGAATGGAATGGAATGGAATGGAATGGAATGGAATCAACCCGAGTAGAACGGAATGGATTGGAATGGAAAGGAATGGAATGGAATGGAATGGAATGAATGGAATGGAATGGAATGGAATGGAATCGAATGGAATCGAATTTAATCGAATGGAATGGAACGGAATGGAATGGAATGGAATGGAATCGAAAGGAATGGAATGGAATGGAATGGAATCGAATGGAATGGAATGGAAAGGAATGGAATGGAATGGAATGGAATGGAATGGAATGGAATGGAATCAACCCGAGTTGAACGGAGTGGAATGGAATGGAATGGAATGGAATGGAATGGAATGGAATGGAATGGAATTCAATGGAATATAATGGAATGGAATGGAATGGAATGGAATGGAATGGAATTCAATGGAATATAATGGAATGGAACGGAATGGAATGGAATGGAATGGAATGGAATGGAATGGAATCAACCCGAGTAGAATGGAATGGATTGGAATGGAATGGAATGGAATGGAATCGAATGGAATGGAATGGGATCGAATGGAATGGAAAGGAATGGAATGGACGCGAGAAGAACGGAATGGAATGGAATGCAATGGAATGGAATGGAAAGGAATGGAATCGAATGGAATGGACTGGAATGAAATGGAATGGAATGGAATGGAATGCAATGGAATGGAATCAACCCGAGTAGAATGGAATGGATTGGAATGGAATGGAATGGAATGGAATTGAATGGACTAGAATGGAATGGAATGGAATGGAATGGAATGGAATGGAATCAACCCGAGTAGAATGGAATGGATAGGAATGGAATGGAATGGAATGGAACGTAATTCAATAGAACAGAATGGAAGGGAATGGAAAGGAATGGAATGGAATGGAATGGAATGGAATGGAATGGAATGGAATGGAATCGAATGGAATCGAATGGGATCGAATGGAATGGAGTGGAATAGAATGGAATCAACCCGAATAGAACGGAACGGAACGGAACGGAACGGAACGGAACGGAACGGAACGGAATGGAATGGAGTGAAATGGAATGGAATCAAATGGAATCGAATGGAACCGAATGGAATGGAATGGAAGGGAATGGAATGCAATGGAATGGAATGGAATGGAATGGAATCAACCCGAGTAGAATGGAATGGACTGGAATGGAATGGAATGGAATGGAATGGAATGGAATGGAATGGAATGGAATGGAATGGAATCAACCCGAGTAGAACGGAATGGAATTGAATGGAATGGAATGGAATGGAATGGAATGGACTGGAATGAAATGTAATGGAATGGAATGGAATGGAATGGAATGGAATGGAATGGAATGGAATGGAATGGAATGGAATCAACCCGAGTAGAATGGAATGGATTGGAATGGAATGGAATGGAATCGAATGGAATGGAATGGAATCGAGTGGAATGGAAAGGAATGGAATGGACGCGAGTAGAACGGAATGGAATGGAATGGAATGGAATGGAATGGAATGGAATGGAATGGAATGGAATGAACCCGAGTAGAACGGAATGGAATGGAATGGAATGGAATGGAATGGAATGGAATGGAATGGAATTTAATGGAATGGAATGGAAAGGAATGGAATGGAATGGAATCAACCCGAGTAGAATGGAATGGGTAGGAATGGAATGGAATGGAATGGAATGTAATTCAATAGAATAGAATGGAAGGGAATGGAAAGGAATGGAAAGGAATGGAACGGAATGGAATCGAATGGAATCGAATGGAATCGAATGGAATGGAGTGGAATAGAATGGAATCAACCCGAATAGAACAGAACGGAACGGAACGGAACGGAACGGAACGGAATGGAATGGAGTGAAATGGAATGGAATCAAATGGAATCGAATGGAACCGAATGGAATGGAATGGAAGGGAATGGAATGTAATGGAATGGAATGGAATGGAATGGAATGGAATCAACCCGAGTAGAATGGAATGGACTGGAATGGAATGGAATGGAATGGAATGGAATCAACCCGAGTAGAATGGAATGGATTGGAATGGAATGGAATGGAATGGAATTGAATGGAATGGAATGGAATGGAATGGAATGGAATGGAATGGAATGGAATCAACCCGAGTAGAATGGAATGGATAGGAATGGAATGGAATGGAATGGAACGTAATTCAATAGAATAGAATGGAAGGGAATGGAAAGGAATGGAATGGAATGGAATGGAATGGAATGGAATCGAATGGAATCGAATGGGATCGAATGGAATGGAGTGGAATAGAATGGAATCAACCCGAATAGAACGGAACGGAACGTAACGGAACGGAACGGAACGGAATGGAGTGAAATGGAAAGGAATCAAATGGAATTGAATGGAACCGAATGGAATGGAATGGAAGGGAATGGAATGCAATGGAATGGAATGGAATGGAATGGAATCAACCCGAGTAGAATGGAATGGACTGGAATGGAATGGAATGGAATGGAATGGAATCGAATGGAATGGAATGGAATGGAATGGAATGGAATGGAATGGAATGGAATGGAATGGAATGGAATCAACCCGAGTAGAACGGAATGGAATGGAATGGAATGGAATGGAATGGAATGGAATGGAATGGAATCAACCCCAGTAGAACGGAATGGAATGGAATGGAATGGAATGGAATGGAATGGAATGGAATTCAATGGAATGGAATTCAATGGAATAGAATGGAATGGAATGGAATGGAATGGAATGGAATGAACCCGATTAGAACGGAATGGAATGGAATGGAATTGAATGGAATGGAATGGAATGGAATGGAATGGAATCGAACGGAATGGAATGGAATGGAATGGAATGGAATGGAATGGAATGGAATGGAATGGAATGGAATGGAATGGAATTGAATGGAATGGAATGGAATCAACCCGAGTAGATTGGAATGGATTGGAATGGAATGAAATGGAATGGAATGGAATTCAATGGAAAAAATGAAAAGGAATGGAATGGAATGGAATCGAATGGAATCGAATGGAATCGAATGGAATGGAATGGAATGGAATGGAATGGAATGGAATGGAATGGAATCAACCCGAGTAGAACGGAATGGAATGGAATGGAATGGAATGGAATGGAATGGAATGGAATGGAATGGAATGGAATGGAACTCAATGGAATGGAATGGAATGGAATGGAATGGAATGGAATGGAATGGAATAGAATGGAATTGAATGGATCGAATGGAATGGAATGGAATAGAATGGAATCAAGTCGAGTAGAAAGGAATGGAATGGAATGGAATGGAATGGAATCGAATGGAATGGAATGGAAAGGAATGGAATGGAATGGAATGGAATGGAATGGAATGGAATGGAATCAACCCGAGTAGAACGGAGTGGAATGGAATGGAATGGAATGGAATGGAATGGAATGGAATGGAATGGAATTCAATGGAATATAATGGAATGGAATGGAATGGAATGGAATGGAATGGAATGGAATGGAATGGAATGGAATTGAATCAACCCGAGTAGAATGGAATGGATTGGAATGGAATGGAATGGAATGGAATGGAATGGAATGGAATGGGATCGAATGGAATGGAAAGGAATGGAATGGATGCGAGAAGAACGGAATGGAATGGAATGGAATATAATGGAATGGAATGGAATGGAATGGAATGGAATGGAATGAACCCGAGTAGAACGGAATGGAATGGAATGGAATGGAATGGAATGGAATGGAATGGAATGGAATGGAATGGAATGGAATGGAATCAACCCGAGTAGAATGGAATGGATAGGAATGGAATGGAATGGAATGGAATGGAATCAAATAGAAGAGAATGGAAGGGAATGGAAAGGAATGGAATGGAATGGAATGGAAAGGAATGGAATCGAATGGAATCAACCCGAGTAGAACGGAATGGAATGGAATGGAATGGAATGGAATGGAATGCAATGGAATGGAATGGAATGGAATGGAATGGAATGGAATGGAATGGAGTGGAGTGGAATGGAATGGAATGGAATGGAATGGAATGGAATGGAATGGAATGGAATGGAATAGAATGGAATGGAATGGAATGGAATGGAATCACCTCGAGTAGAAAGGAATGGAATGGAATGGAATGGAATGGAATGGAATGGAATGGAATGGAATGGAATGGAATGCAATGCAATGGAATAGAGTGGAATGGAATCGAATGGAATGGACTGGAATGAAATGGAATGGAATGGAATGGAATGGAATGGAATGGAATCAACCCGAGTAGAATGGAATGGATTGGAATGGAATGGAATGGAATGGAATTGAATGGAATGGAATGGAATGGAATGGAATGGAATGGAATGGAATGGAATGGAATGGAATGGAATCAACCCGAGTAGAATGAAATGGATAGGAATGGAATGGAATGGAATGGAACGTAATTCAATAGAATAGAATGGAAGGGAATGGAAAGGAATGGAATGGAATGGAATGGAATGGAATCGAATGGAATCGAATGGGATCGAATGGAATGGAGTGGAATAGAATGGAATCAACCCGAATAGAACGGAACGGAACGGAACGGAACGGAACGGAATGGAGTGAAATGGAATGGAATCAAATGGAATTGAATGGAACCGAATGGAATGGAATGGAAGGGAATGGAATGCAATGGAATGGAATGGAATGGAATGGAATCAACCCGAGTAGAATGGAATGGACTGGAATGGAATGGAATGGAATGGAATGGAATCGAATGGAATGGAATGGAATGGAATGGAATGGAATGGAATGGAATGGAATAGAATGAAATGGAATCAACCCGAGTAGAACGGAATGGAATGGAATGGAATGGAATGGAATGGAATCGAATGGAATCGAATGGGATCGAATGGAATGGAGTGGAATAGAATGGAATCAACCCGAATAGAACGGAATGGAACGGAACGGAACGGAACGGAACGGAATGGAGTGAAATGGAATGGAATCAAATGGAATTGAATGGAACCGAATGGAATGGAATGGAAGGGAATGGAATGCAATGGAATGGAATGGAATGGAATGGAATCAACCCGAGTAGAATGGAATGGACTGGAATGGAATGGAATGGAATGGAAAGGAATCGAATGGAATGGAATGGAATGGAATGGAATGGAATGGAATGGAATGGAATGGAATAGAATGAAATGGAATCAACCCGAGTAGAACGGAATGGAATGGAATGGAATGGAATGGAATGGAATGGAATGGAATCAACCCCAGTAGAACGGAATGGAATGGAATGGAATGGAATGGAATGGAATGGAATGGAATGGAATGGAATTCAATGGAATGGAATTCAATGGAATAGAATGGAATGGAATGGAATGGAATGGAATGGAATGAACCCGATTAGAACGGAAGGGAATGGAATGGAATGGAATGGAATGGAATGGAATGGAATGGAATGGAATCGAACGGAATGGAATGGAATGGAATGGAATGGAATGGAATGGAATGGAATGGAATGGAATCCAATCGAATCGAATGGAATGGAATGGAATGGAATGGAATGGAATGGAATGGAATGGAATGGAATGGAATCAACCCGAGTAGATTGGAATGGATTGGAATGGAATGAAATGGAATGGAATGGAATTCAATGGAAAAAATGAAAAGGAATGGAATGGAATGGAATGGAATGGAATGGAATCGAATCGAATGGAAAAGAATGGAATCGAATGGAATGGAATGGAATGGAATGGAATGGAATGGAATGGAATGGAATCAACCCGAGTAGAACGGAATGGAATGGAATGGAATGGAATGGAATGGAATGGAATGGAATGGAATGGAATGGAATGGAATGGAATGGAACTCAATGGAATGGAATGGAATGGAATGGAATGGAATGGAATGGAATAGAATGGAATTGAATGGAATCGAATGGAATGGAATGGAATAGAATGGAATCAAGTCGAGTAGAAAGGAATGGAATGGAATGGAATGGAATGGAATGGAATGGAATGGAATGGAATGCAATGAAATGGAATGGAATGGAATGGAATCGAATGGAATGGACTGGAATGAAATGTAATGGAATGGAATGGAATGGAATGGAATGGAATGGAATGGAATGGAATGGAATGGAATGGAATGGAATCAACCCGAGTAGAATGGAATGGATTGGAATGGAATGGAATGGAATGGAATCGAATGGAATGGAATGGAATCGAGTGGAATGGAAAGGAATGGAATGGAAGCGAGTAGAACGGAATGGAATGGAATGGAATGGAATGGAATGGAATGGAATGGAATGGAATGGAATGAACCCGAGTAGAACGGAATCGAATGGAATGGAATGGAATGGAATGGAATCGAATGGAATGGAATGGAAAGGAATGGAATGGAATGGAAAGGAATGGAATGGAATGGAATGGAATGGAATGGAATGGAATGGAATGGAATGAATGGAATGAAATGGATTGGAATGGAATCAACACGAGTAGAACGGAGTGCAATGGAATGGAATGGAATGGAATGGAATGGAATGGAATTCAATGGAATATAATGGAATGGAATGGAATGGAATGGAATGGAATGGAATGGAATTCAATGGAACATAATGGAATGGAATGGAATGGAATGGAATGGAATGGAATGGAATGAATGGAATGAAATGGATTGGAATGGAATCAACACGAGTAGAACGGAATGGAATGGAATGGAAAGGAATGGAATGGAATGGAATGGAATGGAATGGAATGGAATGGAATGGAATCGAATGGAATCGAATGGAATCGAATGGAATGGAATGGAATGGAATGGAATCGAATGGAATGGAACGGAATGGAATGGAATGGAATGGAATGGAATGGAATGGAATGGAATGGAATTGAATGGAATGGAATTCCATGGAATAGAATGGAATGGAATGGAATGGAATGGAATGGAATGGAATGGAATGGAATGGAATTCCATGGAATAGAATGGAATGGAATGAAATGGAATGGAATCAACCCGAGAAGAATTGAATGGATTGTAATGGAATGGAATGGAATGGAATGGAATGGAATGGAATGGAATGGAATGGAATCAACCCGGGTAGAACGGAATGGAATGGAATGGATTGGAATGGAAAGGAATGGAATGGAATGGAATGAAATTCAATGGAATGGAATGGAATGGAATGGAAGGGAATGGAATCAACCCGAGTAGAACGGAATGGAATGGAATGGAATGGAATGGAATGGAATGGAATGGAATGGAATGGAATGGAATGGAATGAAAACAACCCGAGTAGAATAGAATGGATTGGAATGGAATGGAATGGAATGGAATGGAACCGAATGGAATGGAATGGAAGGGAATGGAACGGAATGGAATGGAATGGAAGGGAATGGAATGGAATGGAATGGAATGGAATGGAATGGAATGGAATGGAATGGAATCAACCCGAGTAGAATAGAATGGATTGGAATGGAATTCAATGGAATGGAATGGAATGGAATGGAATGGATTGGAATCGAATGGAATCGAATGGAAGCGAATGGAATGGAATGGAATGGGATGGAATCAACCCGAGTAGAACGGAATGGAATGGAATGGAATGGAATGGAATGGAATGGAATGGAATGGAATGGAATGGAATGGAATTCAATGGAATAGAATGGAATGGAATGGAATGGAATGGAATTCAATGGAATAGAATGGAATGGAATGGAATGGAATGGAATGGAATGGAAACGAATGGAATCGAATGGAATGGAATGGAATGGCATGGAATAGAATGGAATCAACCCGAGTAGAAAGGAATGGAATGGAATGGAATGGAATGGAATGGAATGGAATGGAATGGAATGGAATGGAATTCAATGGAATAGAATGGAATGGAATGGAATTCAATGGAATGGAATGGAATTGAATCGAATGGAATGGAATGGAAGGGAATGGAATGGAATGGAATGGAATGGAATCTAATGGAAACAACCCGAGTAGAACGGAATGGATTGGAATGGAAAGGAATGGAATGGAATGGAATGGAATGAATGGAATGGAATGGAATGGAATGGAATCGAATGGAATCGAATGGAATCGAATGGAATGGAACGGAATGGAATGGAATGGAATGAAATTCAATGGAATGGAATGGAATGGAATGGAAGGGAATGGAATCAACCCGAGTAGAACGGAATGGAATCGAATGGAATGGAAAGGAATGGAATGGAATCAACCCGAGTAGAAAAGAATGGAATGGAATGGAATGGAATGAAATGGAATGGAATGGAATGGAATGGAATGGAATTCAATGGAATATAATGGAATGGAATGGAATGGAATGGAATGGAATTCAATGGAATATAATGGAATGGAATGGAATGGAATGGAATGGAATGGAATGGAATGGAATGGAATGGAATGGAATGGATTGGAATGGAATCAACACGAGTAGAACGGAATGGAATGGAATGGAAAGGAATGGAATGGAATGGAATGGAATGTAATGTAATGGAATGGAATCGAATGGAATCGAATGGAATCGAATGGAATGGAATGTAATGGAATGGAATCGAATGGAATGGAACGGAATGGAATGGAATGGAATGGAATGGAATGGAATGGAATGGAATGGAATGGAATGGAATGGAATTCAATGGAATAGAATGGAATGGAATGAAATGGAATGGAATGAACCCGAGAAGAATGGAATGGATTGTAATGGAATGGAATGGAATGGAATGGAACGGAATGGAATGGAATCGAATGGAATGGAATGGAATGGAATGGAATGGAATGGAATGGAATGGAATCAACCCGAGTAGAACGGAATGGAATGGAATGGAATGGAATGGAATGGAAAGGAATGGAAAGGAATGGAATGGAATTCAATGGAATGGAATGGAATGGAATGGAAGGGAATGGAATCAACCCGAGTAGAACGGAATGGAATGGAATGGAATGGAATGGAATGGAATGGAATGGAATGGAATGGAATTCAATGGAATAGAATGGAATGGAATTGAATGGAATGGAATGGAACCGAATGGAATGGAATGGAAGGGAATGGAATGGAATGGAATGGAATGGAATGGAATGGAATGGAATAAACCCAAGTAGAATAGAATGGATTGGAATGGAATTCAATGGAATGGAATGGAATGGAATGGAATGGAATGAACCCGAGTAGAACGGAATGGAATGGAATGGAATGGAATGGAATGGAATGGAATGGAATGGAATGGAATGGAATGGAATGGAATCAACCCGAGTAGAATGGAATGGATAGGAATGGAATGGAATGGAATGGAATGGAATCAAATAGAAGAGAATGGAAGGGAATGGAAAGGAATGGAATGGAATGGAATGGAAAGGAATGGAATCGAATGGAATCAACCCGAGTAGAACGGAATGGAATGGAATGGAATGGAATGGAATGGAATGCAATGGAATGGAATGGAATGGAATGGAATGGAATGGAATGGAATGGAGTGGAGTGGAATGGAATGGAATGGAATGGAATGGAATGGAATGGAATGGAATGGAATGGAATAGAATGGAATGGAATGGAATGGAATGGAATGGAATCACCTCGAGTAGAAAGGAATGGAATGGAATGGAATGGAATGGAATGGAATGGAATGGAATGGAATGGAATGGAATGCAATGCAATGGAATAGAGTGGAATGGAATCGAATGGAATGGACTGGAATGAAATGGAATGGAATGGAATGGAATGGAATGGAATGGAATCAACCCGAGTAGAATGGAATGGATTGGAATGGAATGGAATGGAATGGAATTGAATGGAATGGAATGGAATGGAATGGAATGGAATGGAATGGAATGGAATGGAATGGAATCAACCCGAGTAGAATGAAATGGATAGGAATGGAATGGAATGGAATGGAACGTAATTCAATAGAATAGAATGGAAGGGAATGGAAAGGAATGGAATGGAATGGAATGGAATGGAATCGAATGGAATCGAATGGGATCGAATGGAATGGAGTGGAATAGAATGGAATCAACCCGAATAGAACGGAACGGAACGGAACGGAACGGAACGGAACGGAACGGAATGGAGTGAAATGGAATGGAATCAAATGGAATTGAATGGAACCGAATGGAATGGAATGGAAGGGAATGGAATGCAATGGAATGGAATGGAATGGAATGGAATCAACCCGAGTAGAATGGAATGGACTGGAATGGAATGGAATGGAATGGAATGGAATCGAATGGAATGGAATGGAATGGAATGGAATGGAATGGAATGGAATGGAATAGAATGAAATGGAATCAACCCGAGTAGAACGGAATGGAATGGAATGGAATGGAATGGAATGGAATCGAATGGAATCGAATGGGATCGAATGGAATGGAGTGGAATAGAATGGAATCAACCCGAATAGAACGGAATGGAACGGAACGGAACGGAACGGAACGGAATGGAGTGAAATGGAATGGAATCAAATGGAATTGAATGGAACCGAATGGAATGGAATGGAAGGGAATGGAATGCAATGGAATGGAATGGAATGGAATGGAATCAACCCGAGTAGAATGGAATGGACTGGAATGGAATGGAATGGAATGGAAAGGAATCGAATGGAATGGAATGGAATGGAATGGAATGGAATGGAATGGAATGGAATGGAATAGAATGAAATGGAATCAACCCGAGTAGAACGGAATGGAATGGAATGGAATGGAATGGAATGGAATGGAATGGAATCAACCCCAGTAGAACGGAATGGAATGGAATGGAATGGAATGGAATGGAATGGAATGGAATGGAATGGAATTCAATGGAATGGAATTCAATGGAATAGAATGGAATGGAATGGAATGGAATGGAATGGAATGAACCCGATTAGAACGGAAGGGAATGGAATGGAATGGAATGGAATGGAATGGAATGGAATGGAATGGAATCGAACGGAATGGAATGGAATGGAATGGAATGGAATGGAATGGAATGGAATGGAATGGAATCCAATCGAATCGAATGGAATGGAATGGAATGGAATGGAATGGAATGGAATGGAATGGAATGGAATGGAATCAACCCGAGTAGATTGGAATGGATTGGAATGGAATGAAATGGAATGGAATGGAATTCAATGGAAAAAATGAAAAGGAATGGAATGGAATGGAATGGAATGGAATGGAATCGAATCGAATGGAAAAGAATGGAATCGAATGGAATGGAATGGAATGGAATGGAATGGAATGGAATGGAATGGAATCAACCCGAGTAGAACGGAATGGAATGGAATGGAATGGAATGGAATGGAATGGAATGGAATGGAATGGAATGGAATGGAATGGAATCAAGTCGAGTAGAAAGGAATGGAATGGAATGGAATGGAATGGAATGGAATGGAATGGAATGGAATGCAATGAAATGGAATGGAATGGAATGGAATCGAATGGAATGGACTGGAATGAAATGTAATGGAATGGAATGGAATGGAATGGAATGGAATGGAATGGAATGGAATGGAATGGAATGGAATGGAATCAACCCGAGTAGAATGGAATGGATTGGAATGGAATGGAATGGAATGGAATCGAATGGAATGGAATGGAATCGAGTGGAATGGAAAGGAATGGAATGGAAGCGAGTAGAACGGAATGGAATGGAATGGAATGGAATGGAATGGAATGGAATGGAATGGAATGGAATGAACCCGAGTAGAACGGAATCGAATGGAATGGAATGGAATGGAATGGAATCGAATGGAATGGAATGGAAAGGAATGGAATGGAATGGAAAGGAATGGAATGGAATGGAATGGAATGGAATGGAATGGAATGGAATGGAATGAATGGAATGAAATGGATTGGAATGGAATCAACACGAGTAGAACGGAGTGGAATGGACTGGAATGGAATGGAATGGAATGGAATGGAATTCAATGGAATATAATGGAATGGAATGGAATGGAATGGAATGGAATGGAATGGAATTCAATGGAACATAATGGAATGGAATGGAATGGAATGGAATGGAATGGAATGGAATGAATGGAATGAAATGGATTGGAATGGAATCAACACGAGTAGAACGGAATGGAATGGAATGGAAAGGAATGGAATGGAATGGAATGGAATGGAATGGAATGGAATGGAATGGAATCGAATGGAATCGAATGGAATCGAATGGAATGGAATGGAATGGAATGGAATCGAATGGAATGGAACGGAATGGAATGGAATGGAATGGAATGGAATGGAATGGAATGGAATGGAATTGAATGGAATGGAATTCCATGGAATAGAATGGAATGGAATGGAATGGAATGGAATGGAATGGAATGGAATGGAATGGAATTCCATGGAATAGAATGGAATGGAATGAAATGGAATGGAATCAACCCGAGAAGAATTGAATGGATTGTAATGGAATGGAATGGAATGGAATGGAATGGAATGGAATGGAATGGAATGGAATCAACCCGAGTAGAACGGAATGGAATGGAATGGATTGGAATGGAAAGGAATGGAATGGAATGGAATGAAATTCAATGGAATGGAATGGAATGGAATGGAAGGGAATGGAATCAACCCGAGTAGAACGGAATGGAATGGAATGGAATGGAATGGAATGGAATGGAATGGAATGGAATGGAATGGAATGGAATGAAAACAACCCGAGTAGAATAGAATGGATTGGAATGGAATGGAATGGAATGGAATGGAACCGAATGGAATGGAATGGAAGGGAATGGAACGGAATGGAATGGAATGGAAGGGAATGGAATGGAATGGAATGGAATGGAATGGAATGGAATGGAATGGAATGGAATCAACCCGAGTAGAATAGAATGGATTGGAATGGAATTCAATGGAATGGAATGGAATGGAATGGAATGGATTGGAATCGAATGGAATCGAATGGAATCGAATGGAATGGAATGGAATGGGATGGAATCAACCCGAGTAGAACGGAATGGAATGGAATGGAATGGAATGGAATGGAATGGAATGGAATGGAATGGAATGGAATGGAATTCAATGGAATAGAATGGAAAGGAATGGAATGGAATGGAATTCAATGGAATAGAATGGAATGGAATGGAATGGAATGGAATGGAATGGAAACGAATGGAATCGAATGGAATGGAATGGAATGGCATGGAATAGAATGGAATCAACCCGAGTAGAAAGGAATGGAATGGAATGGAATGGAATGGAATGGAATGGAATGGAATGGAATGGAATGGAATTCAATGGAATAGAATGGAATGGAATGGAATTCAATGGAATGGAATGGAATTGAATCGAATGGAATGGAATGGAAGGGAATGGAATGGAATGGAATGGAATGGAATCTAATGGAAACAACCCGAGTAGAACGGAATGGATTGGAATGGAAAGGAATGGAATGGAATGGAATGGAATGAATGGAATGGAATGGAATGGAATGGAATCGAATGGAATCGAATGGAATCGAATGGAATGGAACGGAATGGAATGGAATGGAATGAAATTCAATGGAATGGAATGGAATGGAATGGAAGGGAATGGAATCAACCCGAGTAGAACGGAATGGAATCGAATGGAATGGAAAGGAATGGAATGGAATCAACCCGAGTAGAAAAGAATGGAATGGAATGGAATGGAATGAAATGGAATGGAATGGAATGGAATGGAATGGAATTCAATGGAATATAATGGAATGGAATGGAATGGAATGGAATGGAATTCAATGGAATATAATGGAATGGAATGGAATGGAATGGAATGGAATGGAATGGAATGGAATGGAATGGAATGGAATGGATTGGAATGGAATCAACACGAGTAGAACGGAATGGAATGGAATGGAAAGGAATGGAATGGAATGGAATGGAATGTAATGTAATGGAATGGAATCGAATGGAATCGAATGGAATCGAATGGAATGGAATGTAATGGAATGGAATCGAATGGAATGGAACGGAATGGAATGGAATGGAATGGAATGGAATGGAATGGAATGGAATGGAATGGAATGGAATGGAATTCAATGGAATAGAATGGAATGGAATGAAATGGAATGGAATGAACCCGAGAAGAATGGAATGGATTGTAATGGAATGGAATGGAATGGAATGGAACGGAATGGAATGGAATCGAATGGAATGGAATGGAATGGAATGGAATGGAATGGAATGGAATGGAATCAACCCGAGTAGAACGGAATGGAATGGAATGGAATGGAATGGAATGGAAAGGAATGGAAAGGAATGGAATGGAATTCAATGGAATGGAATGGAATGGAATGGAAGGGAATGGAATCAACCCGAGTAGAACGGAATGGAATGGAATGGAATGGAATGGAATGGAATGGAATGGAATGGAATGGAATTCAATGGAATAGAATGGAATGGAATTGAATGGAATGGAATGGAACCGAATGGAATGGAATGGAAGGGAATGGAATGGAATGGAATGGAATGGAATGGAATGGAATGGAATAAACCCAAGTAGAATAGAATGGATTGGAATGGAATTCAATGGAATGGAATGGAATGGAATGGAATGGAATGGATTGGAATCGAATGGAATCGAATGGAATCGAATGGAATGGAATGGAATGGGATGGAATCAACCCGAGTAGAACGGAATGGAATGGAATGGAATGGAATGGAATGGAATGGAATGGAATGGAATGGAATGGAATGGAATGGAATTCAATGGAATAGAATGGAATGGAATGGAATGGAATGGAATGGAATGGAATGGAATGGAAACGAATGGAATCGAATGGAATCGAATGGAATGGAATGGAATAGAATGGAATCAACCCGAGTAGAAAGGAATGGAATGGAATGGAATGGAATGGAATGGAATGGAATGGAATGGAATGGAATGGAATGGAATTCAATGGAATAGAATGGAATGGAATGGAATAGAATGGAATGGAATGGAATTGAATCGAATGGAATGGAATGGAAGGGAATGGAATGGAATGGAATGGAATGGAATCTAATGGAATCAACCCGAGTAGAACGGAATGGATTGGAATGGAAAGGAATGGAATGGAATGGAATGGAATGAATGGAATGGAATGGAATGGAATGGAATCGAATGGAATCGAATGGAATCGAATGGAATGGAACGGAATGGAATGGAGTGGAATGAAATTCAATGGAATGGAATGGAATGGAATGGAAGGGAATGGAATCAACCCGAGTAGAACGGAATGGAATCGAATGGAATGGAATGGAATGGAATGGAATCAACCCGAGTAGAACGGAATGGAATGGAATGGAATGGAATGGAATGGAATGGAATGGAATGGAATGGAATGGAATGGAATTCAATGGAATATAATGGAATGGAATGGAATGGAATGGAATGGAATTCAATGGAAAATAATGGAATGGAATGGAATGGAATGGAATGGAATGGAATGGAATGGAATGGAATGGATTGGAATGGAATCAACACGAGTAGAACGGAATGGAATGGAATGGAAAGGAATGGAATGGAATGTAATGGAATGTAATGTAATGGAATGGAATCGAATGGAATCGAATGGAATCGAATGGAATGGAATGGAATGGAATGGAATCGAATGGAATGGAACGGAATGGAATGGAATGGAATGGAATGGAATGGAATGGAATGGAATTCAATGGAATAGAATGGAATGGAATGAAATGGAATGGAATGAACCCGAGAAGAATGGAATGGATTGTAATGGAATGGAATGGAATGGAATGGAATGGAATGGAATGGAATGGAATGGAATGGAATCGAATGGAATGGAATGGAATGGAATGGAATGGAATGGAATGGAATGGAATGGAATGGAATCAACCCGAGTAGAACGGAATGGAATGGAATGGAATGGAATGGAAAGGAATGGAATGCAATGGAATGGAATTCAATGGAATGGAATGGAATGGAATGGAAGGGAATGGAATCAACCCGAGTAGAACGGAATGGAATGGAATGGAATGGAATGGAATGGAATGGAATTCAATGGAATAGAATGGAATGGAATGGAATGGAATGGAATGGAATGGAATGGAATGGAATGGAATCAACCCGAGTAGAACGGAATGGAATGGAATGGAATGGAATGGAATGGAATGGAATGGAATGCAATTGAATGGAATCAACCCGCGTAGAACGGAATGGAATGCAATGGAATGGAATGGAATTCAATGGAATGGAATTCAATGGAATGGAATTCAATGGAATAGAATGGAATGGAATGGAATGGAATGGAATGGAATGAACCCGAGTAGAGCGGAATGGAATGGAATGGAATTGAATGGAATGGAATGGAATGGAATGGAATGGAATCGAACGGAATCGAATGGAATGGAATGGAATGGAATGGAATGGAATGGAATGGAATCAAATCGAATGGAATCGAATGGAATGGAATGGAATGGAATGGAATGGAATGGAATGGAATGGAATGGAATGGAATCAACCCGAGTAGATTGGAATGGATTGGAATGGAATGGAATGGAATGGAATGGAATGGAATCGAATGGAATCGAATGGAATCGAATGGAATGGAGTGGAATAGAATGGAATCAACCCGAGTAGAATGGAATGGAATGGAACGGAACGGAACGGAACGGAACGGTACGGAACGGAACGGAATGGAATGGAGTGAAATGGAATGGAATCGAATGGAATCGAACGGAACCGAATGGAATGGAAAGAATGGAACGGAATGGAATGGAATGGAATGGAATGGAATGGAATGGAATGGAATCAAACCGAGTAGAATGGAATGGATTGGAATGGAATGGAATGGAATGGAATGGAATGGAATTCAATAGAATAGAATGGAATGGAATGGAATGGAATGGAATGGAATGGAATGGAATGGAATCGAATGGAATCGAATGGAATCGAATGGAATGGAGTGGAATAGAATGGAATCAACCCGAATAGAACGGAACGGAACGGAACGGAATGGAACAGAATGGAATGGAGTGAAATGGAATGGAATCGAATGGAATCGAAAGGAACCGAATGGAATGGAATGGAAGGGAATGGAATGGAATTGAATGGAATGGAATGGAATGGAATCAACCCTAGTAGAATGGAATGGATTGGAATGGAATGGAATGGAATCGAATGCAATGCAATGGAATGGAATGGAATGGAATGGAATGGAATGGACCCGAGTAGAACGAAATGGAATGGAATGGAATGGAATGGAATGGAATGAACCCGAGTAGAACGGAATGGAATGGAATGGAATGGAATGGAATGGAATGGAATGGAATGGAATGGAATCGAAAGGAATGGAATGGAATGGAATGGAATGGAATGGAATGGAATGGAATTTAATCGAATGGAATCGAATGGAATGGAATGGAACGGAATGGAATCGAATGGAACGGAATGGAATGCAATGGAATGGAATGGAATGGAATGGAATCGAATGGAATGGAATGGAATCGAATGGATTGGAATGGAATGGAATGGAATGGAATGGAATGGAATGGAATGGAATGGAATGGAATGGAATGGAATGGAATCAACCCGAGTAGAATGGAATGGATTGGAATGGAATAGAATGGAATGGAATGGAATTCAATGGAATAGAATGAAATGGAATGGAATGGAATGGAATGGAATGGAATGGAATGGAATGGAATCGAATGGAATCGAATGGAATGGAGTGGAAGAGAATGGAATCAACTCGAGTAGAACGGAATGGAATGGAACGGAATGGAACGGAACGGAACGGAATGGAACGGAACGGAAAGGAATGGAGTGAAATGGAATAGAATCGAATGGAATCGAATGGAACCGAATGGAATGGAATGGAACGGAATGGAATGGAATGGACTGGAATGGAATGGAATCAACCCTAGTAGAATGTAATGGATTGGAATGGAATGGAATGGAATGGAATGGAATGGAATCGAATGGAATCGAATGGAATCGAATGGAATGGAATGGAATGGAATGGAATGGAATGGAATGGAATGGAATGGAATCAACCCGAGTAGAACGGAATGGTATGGAATGGAATGGAATGGAATGGAATGGAATGGAATGGAATTTAATGGAATGGAATGGAATGGAATGGAATGGAATGGAATGGAATCGAATGGAATTGAATGGAATCGAATGGAATGGAATGGAATAGAATGGAATCAACTCGAGTAGAAAGGAATGGAATGGAATGGAATGGAATGGAATGGAATGGAATGGAATGGAATGGAATGGAATGCAATGAAATGGAATGGAATGGAATGGAATCGAATGGAATGGACTGGAATGAAATGGAATGGAATGGAATGGAATGGAATGGAATGGAATGGAATGGAATGGAATCAACCCGAGTAGAATGGAATGGATTGGAATGGAATGGAATGGAATGGAATTGAATGGAATGGAATGGAATCGAATGGAATCGAATGGAATGGACTGGAATGAAATGGAATGGAATGGAATGGAATGGAATGGAATTCAATGGAATAGAATGAAATGGAATGGAATGGAAAGGAATGGAATGGAATGGAATGGAATCGAATGGAATCGAATGGAATGGAGTGGAATAGGATGGAATGGAATGGAAAGGAATGTAATGGAATGGAATGGAATGGAATCAACCCGAGTAGAATGGAATGGATTGGAATGGAATCAACACGAGTAGAACGGAGTGGAATGGAATGGAATGGAATGGAATGGAATGGAATGGAATTCAATGGAATATAATGGAATGGAATGGAATGGAATGGAATGGAATTCAATGGAATATAATGGAATGGAATGGAATGGAATGGAATGGAATGGAATGGAATGGAATGGAATGAATGGAATGAAATGGATTGGAATGGAATCAACACGAGTAGAACGGAATGGAATGGAATGGAAAGGAATGGAATGGAATGGAAAGGAAAGGAATGGAATGGAATGGAATGGAATGGAATGGAATGGAATGGAATCGAATGGAATCGAATGGAATCGAATGGAATCGAATGGAATGGAATGGAATGGAATGGAATGGAATGGAATGGAATGGAATGGAATTGAATGGAATGGAATTCCATGGAATAGAATGGAATGGAATGGAATGGAATGGAATGGAATGGAATGGAATGGAATGGAATTCCATGGAATAGAATGGAATGGAATGAAATGGAATGGAATCAACCCGAGAAGAATGGAATGGATTGTAATGGAATGGAATGGAATGGAATGGAATGGAATGGAATGGAATGGAATGGAATGGAATGGAATGGAATTGAATGGAATGGAATTCCATGGAATAGAATGGAATGGAATGGAATGGAATGGAATGGAATGGAATGGAATGGAATGGAATGGAATGGAATGGAATTCCATGGAATGGAATGGAATGGAATGAAATGGAATGGAATCAACCCGAGAAGAATGGAATGGATTGTAATGGAATGGAATGGAATGGAATGGAATGGAATGGAATGGAATGGAATCAACCCGAGTAGAACGGAATGGAATGGAATGGAAAGGAATGGAATGGAATGGAATGAAATTCAATGGAATGGAATGGAATGGAATGGAAGTGAATGGAATCAACCCGAGTATAACGGAATGGAATGGAATGGAATGGAATGGAATGGAATGGAATGGAATGGAATGGAATGGAATGGAATGGAATGGAATGAAAACAACCCGAGTAGAATAGAATGGATTGGAATGGAATGGAATGGAATGGAATGGAACCGAATGGAATTTAATGGAAGGGAATGGAATGGAATGGAATGGAATGGAATGGAATGGAATGGAATGGAATGGAATGGAATGGAATCAACCCGAGTAGAATAGAATGGATTGGAATGGAATGGAATGGAATGGAATGGAATGGAATGGAATGGATTGGAATCGAATGGAATCGAATGGAATCGAATGGAATGGAATGGAATGGAATGGAATCAACCCGAGTAGAACGGAATGGAATGGAATGGAATGGAATGGAATGGAATGGAATGGAATGGAATGGAATGGAATGGAATGGAATTCAATGGAGTAGAATGGAATGGAATGGAATGGAATGGAATGGAATGGAATGGAAACGAATGGAATCGAATGGAATCGAATGGAATGGAATGGAATAGAATGGAATCAACCCGAGTAGAGAGGAATGGAATGGAATGGAATGGAATGGAATGAAATGGAATGGAATTCAATGGAATAGAATGGAATGGAATGGAATAGAATGGAATGGAATGGAATTGAATCGAATGGAATGGAATGGAAGGGAATGGAATGGAATGGAATGGAATGGAATGGAATGGAATCAACCCGAGTAGAACGGAATGGATTGGAATGGAAAGGAATGGAATGGAATGGAATGGAATGAATGGAATGGAATGGAATGGAATCGAATGGAATAGAATGGAATCGAATGGAATCGAATGGAATCGAATGGAATGGAACGGAATGGAATGGAATGGAATGAAATTCAATGGAATGGAATGGAATGGAATGGAAGGGAATGGAATCAACCCGAGTAGAACGGAATGGAATGGAATGGAATGGAATGGAATGGAATGGAATGGAATCAACCCGAGTAGAACGGAATGGAATGGAATGGAATGGAATGGAATGGAATGGAATGGAATGGAATGGAATGGAATGGAATTCAATGGAATATAATGGAATGGAATGGAATGGAATGGAATGGAATTCAATGGAATATAATGGAATGGAATGGAATGGAATGGAATGGAATGGAATGGAATGGAATGGATTGGAATGGAATCAACACGAGTAGAACGGAATGGAATGGAATGGAAAGGAATGGAATGGAATGTAATGGAATGTAATGTAATGGAATGGAATCGAATGGAATCGAATGGAATCGAATGGAATCGAATGGAATGGAATGGAATCGAATGGAATGGAACGGAATGGAATGGAATGGAATGGAATGGAACGGAATGGAATGGAATGGAATGGAATGGAATGGAATGGAATGGAATGGAATGGAATGGAATGGAATTCAATGGAATAGAATGGAATGGAATGAAATGGAATGGAATGAACCCGAGAAGAATGGAATGGATTGTAATGGAATGGAATGGAATGGAATGGAATGGAATGGAATGGAATGGAATCGAATGGAATGGAATGGAATGGAATGGAATGGAATGGAATGGAATGGAATGGAATGGAATGGAATCAACCCGAGTAGAACGGAATGGAATGGAATGGAATGGAATGGAAAGGAATGGAATGGAATGGAATGGAATTCAATGGAATGGAATGGAATGGAATGGAAGGGAATGGAATCAACCCGAGTAGAACGGAATGGAATGGAATGGAATGGAATGGAATGGAATGGAATGGAATGGAATTCAATGCAATAGAATGGAATGGAATGGAATGGAATGGAATGGAATCAACCCGAGTAGAACGGAATGGAATGGAATGGAATGGAATGGAATGGAATGGAATGGAATGGAATGGAATGGAATGGAATGGAATGGAATGGAATGGAATGGAATCAACCCGCGTAGAACGGAATGGAATGGAATGGAATGGAATGGAATGGAATGGAATGGAATTCAATGGAATGGAATTCAATGGAATAGAATGGAATGGAATGGAATGGAATGGAATGGAATGAACCCGAGTAGAACGGAATGGAATGGAATGGAATTGAATGGAATGGAATGGAATGGAATCGAACGGAATGGAATGGAATGGAATGGAATGGAATGGAATGGAATGGAATGGAATGGAATCGAATGGAATGGAATGGAATGGAATGGAATGGAATGGAATGGAATGGAATGGAATGGAATGGAATGGAATCAACCCGAGTAGATTGGAATGGATTGGAATGGAATGAAATGGAATGGAATGGATTGGAATGGAATCGAATGGAATCGAATGGAATCGAATGGAATGGAGTGGAATAGAATGGAATCAACCCGAGTAGAATGGAATGGAATGGAACGGAACGGAACGGAACGGAACGGAACGGAACGGAATGGAATGGAGTGAAATGGAATGGAATCGAATGGAATCGAACGGAACCGAATGGAATGGAAAGAAGGGAACGGAATGGAATGGAATGGAATGGAATGGAATGGAATGGAATGGAATCAAACCGAGTAGAATGGAATGGATTGGAATGGAATGGAATGGAATGGAATGGAATGGAATTCAATAGAATAGAATGGAATGGAATGGAATGGAATGGAATGGAATGGAATGGAATGGAATGGAATGGAATCGAATGGAATCGAATGGAATCGAATGGAATGGAGTGGAATAGAATAGAATCAACCCGAATAGAACGGAACGGAACGGAACGGAATGGAACAGAATGGAATGGAGTGAAATGCAATGGAATCGAATGGAATTGAAAGGAACCGAATGGAATGGAATGGAAGGGAATGGAATGGAATTGAATGGAATGGAATGGAATGGAATCAACCCTAGTAGAATGGAATGGATTGGAATGGAATGGAATGGAATCGAATGCAATGCAATGGAATGGAATGGAATGGAATGCAATGGAATGGACCCGAGTAGAACGGAATGGAATGGAATGGAATGGAATGGAATGGAATGGAATGAACCCGAGTAGAACGGAATGGAGTGGAATGGAATGGAATGGAATGGAATGGAATGGAATGGAATGGAATGGAATGGAATCGAAAGGAATGGAATGGAATGGAATGGAATGGAATGGAATGGAATGGAATTTAATCGAATGGAATCGAATAGAATGGAATGGAACGGAATGGAATCGAATGGAACGGAATGGAATGCAATGGAATGGAATGGAATGGAATGGAATCGAATGGAATGGAATGGAATCGAATGGATTTTAATGGAATGGAATGGAATGGAATGGAATGGAATGGAATGGAATGGAATGGAATGGAATGGAATCAACCCGAGTAGAATGGAATGGATTGGAATGGAATAGAATGGAATGGAATGGAATTCAATGGAATAGAATGAAATGGAATGGAATGGAATGGAATGGAATGGAATGGAATGGAATGGAATCGAATGGAATCGAATGGAATGGAGTGGAAGAGAATGGAATCAACTCGAGTAGAACGGAATGGAATGGAACGGAATGGAACGGAACGGAACGGAATGGAACGGAACGGAATGGAATGGAGTGAAATGGAATAGAATCGAATGGAATCGAATGGAACCGAATGGAATGGAATGGAACGGAATGGAATGGAATGGACTGGAATGGAATGGAATCAACCCTAGTAGAATGTAATGGATTGGAATGGAATGGAATGGAATGGAATGGAATGGAATCGAATGGAATTGAATGGAATCGAATGGAATGGAATGGAATGGAATGGAATGGAATGGAATGGAATGGAATGGAATGGAATCAACCCGAGTAGAACGGAATGGAATGGAATGGAATGGAATGGAATGGAATGGAATGGAATGGAATGGAATGGAATGGAATGGAATGGAATGGAATCGAATGGAATTGAATGGAATCGAATGGAATGGAATGGAATAGAATGGAATCAACTCGAGTAGAAAGGAATGGAATGGAATGGAATGGAATGGAATGGAATGGAATGGAATGGAATGCAATGAAATGGAATGGAATGGAATGGAATCGAATGGAATGGACTGGAATGAAATGGAATGGAATGGAATGGAATGGAATGGAATGGAATGGAATGGAATGGAATGGAATGGAATGGAATGGAATGGAATGGAATCAACCCGAGTAGAATGGAATGGATTGGAATGGAATGGAATGGAATGGAATTGAATGGAATGGAATGGAATCGAATGGAATCGAATGGAATGGACTGGAATGAAATGGAATGGAATGGAATGGAATGGAATGGAATTCAATGGAATAGAATGAAATGGAATGGAATGGAAAGGAATGGAATGGAATGGAATGGAATCGAATGGAATCGAATGGAATCGAATGGAATGGAGTGGAATAGAATGGAATCAAAACGAATAGAACGGAACGGAACGGAACGGAACGGAACGGAACGGAATGGAATGGAGTGAAATGGAATGGAATCAAATGGAATCGAATGGAACCGAATGGAATGGAATGGAAGGGAATGGAATGCAATAGAATGGAATGGAATGGAATGGAATCAACCCGAGTAGAATGGAATGGACTGGAATGGAATGGAATGGAATGGAATGGAATGGAATGGAATCGAATGGAATGGAATGGAATGGAATGGAATGGAATGGAATCAACCCGAGTAGAACGGAATGGAATGGAATGGAATGGAATGGAATGGAATGGAATGGAATCAACCCGAGTAGAACGGAATGGAATGGAACGGAATGGAATGGAATGGAATGGAATGCAATTCAATGGAATGGAATTCAATGGAATAGAATGGAATGGAATGGAATGGAATGGAATGGAATGAACCCGAGTAGAAGGGAATGGAATGGAATGGAATTGAATGGAATGGAATGGAATGGAATGGAATGGAATGGAATGGAATCGAATGGAATCGAATGGAATGGAATGGAATCGAATGGAATCGAATGGAATGGAATGGAATGGAATGGAATGGACTCGAATGGAATGGAATGGAATGGAATGGAATGGAATGGAATGGAATCAACCCGAGTAGATTGGAATGGATTGGAATGGAATGAAATGGAATGGAATGGAATTCAATGGAAAAAATGAAATGGAATGGAATGGAATGGAATGGAATGGAATCGAATGGAATCGAATGGAATCGAATGGAATGGAGTGGAATAGAATGGAATCAACCCGTGTAGAATGGAATGGAATGGAACGGAATGGAACGGAATGGAACGGAATGGAACGGAACGGAATGGAATGGAGTGAAATGGAATGGAATCAAATGGAATCGAACGGAACCGAATGGAATGGGAAGAAGGGAACGGAATGGAATGGAATGGAATGGAATGGAATGGAATAAACCCGAGTAGAATGGAATGGATTGGAATGGAACGGAATGGAATGGAATGGTATTCAATGGAATAGAATGAAATGGAATGGAATGGAATGGAATGGAATGGAATCGAATGGAATCGAATGGAATCGAATGGAATGGAGTGGAAGAGAATGGAATCAACTCGAGTAGAACGGAATGGAATGCAACGGAATGGAACGGAATGGAACGGAATGAAACGGAACGGAATGGAATGGAGTGAAATGGAATGGAATCGAATGGAATCGAATGGAACCGAATGGAATGGAATGGAACGGAATGGAATGGAATGGACTGGAATGGAATGGAATCAACCCTAGTAGAATGTAATGGATTTGAATGGAATGGAATGGAATGGAATGGAATGGAATGGAATCGAATGGAATCGAATGGAATCGAATGGAATGGAATGGAATGGAATGGAATGGAATGGAATCACCCCGAGTAGAATGGAATGGAATGGAATGGAATGGAATGGAATGGAATGGAATGGAATGGAATGGAATGGAATGGAATGGAATGGAATTGATTGGAATGAAATGGAATGGAATGGAATGGAATGGAATGGAATGGAATGGAATGGAATGGAATGGAATGGAATGGAATCAACACGAGTAGAACGGAATGGAATGGAATGGAATGGAATGGAATGGAATGGAATGGAATGGAATGGAATGGAATGGAATGGAATGCAATGGAATCAACCCGAGTAGAACGGAATGGAATGGAATGGAATGGAATGGAATGGCATGGAATGGAATGGAGTGGAATGGAATGGAATGGAATGGAATGGAATGGAATGGAATGGAATTCTATGGAATAGAATGGAATGGAAAGGAATGGAATGGAATGAACCCGAGTAGAAAGGAATGGAACGGAATGGAATGGAATGGAATGGAATGGAATGGAATGGAATGGAATGGAATGGAATGCAATGAAATGGAATGGAATCGAATGGAATCGAATGGAATGGACTGTAATGAAATGGAATGGAATGGAATGGAATGGAATGGAATGGAATGGAATGGAATGGAATGGAATGGAATGGAATGGAATGGAATCAACCCGAGTAGAATGGAATGGATTGGAATGGAATGGAATGGAATGGAATGGAATGGAATGGAATCGAAAGGAATGGAAAGGAATGGAATGGACGCGAGTAGAACGGAATGGAATGGAATGGAATGGAATGGAATGGAATGGAATGAACCCGAGTAGAACGGAATGGAATGGAATGGAATGGAATGGAATGGAATGGAATGGAATGGAATGGAATGGAATGGAATGGAATCAACCCGAGTAGAATGGAATGGATTGGAATGGAATGGAATGGAATGGAATTGAATGGAATGGAATGGAATCGAATGGAATCGAATGGAATGGACTGGAATGAAATGGAATGGAATGGAATGGAATGGAATGGAATTCAATGGAATAGAATGAAATGGAATGGAATGGAAAGGAATGGAATGGAATGGAATGGAATCGAATGGAATCGAATGGAATCGAATGGAATGGAGTGGAATAGAATGGAATCAAAACGAATAGAACGGAACGGAACGGAACGGAACGGAACGGAACGGAATGGAATGGAGTGAAATGGAATGGAATCAAATGGAATCGAATGGAACCGAATGGAATGGAATGGAAGGGAATGGAATGCAATAGAATGGAATGGAATGGAATGGAATCAACCCGAGTAGAATGGAATGGACTGGAATGGAATGGAATGGAATGGAATGGAATGGAATGGAATCGAATGGAATGGAATGGAATGGAATGGAATGGAATGGAATCAACCCGAGTAGAACGGAATGGAATGGAATGGAATGGAATGGAATGGAATGGAATGGAATCAACCCGAGTAGAACGGAATGGAATGGAACGGAATGGAATGGAATGGAATGGAATGCAATTCAATGGAATGGAATTCAATGGAATAGAATGGAATGGAATGGAATGGAATGGAATGGAATGAACCCGAGTAGAAGGGAATGGAATGGAATGGAATTGAATGGAATGGAATGGAATGGAATGGAATGGAATGGAATGGAATCGAATGGAATCGAATGGAATGGAATGGAATCGAATGGAATCGAATGGAATGGAATGGAATGGAATGGAATGGACTCGAATGGAATGGAATGGAATGGAATGGAATGGAATGGAATGGAATGGAATCAACCCGAGTAGATTGGAATGGATTGGAATGGAATGAAATGGAATGGAATGGAATTCAATGGAAAAAATGAAATGGAATGGAATGGAATGGAATGGAATGGAATCGAATGGAATCGAATGGAATCGAATGGAATGGAGTGGAATAGAATGGAATCAACCCGTGTAGAATGGAATGGAATGGAACGGAATGGAACGGAATGGAACGGAATGGAACGGAACGGAATGGAATGGAGTGAAATGGAATGGAATCAAATGGAATCGAACGGAACCGAATGGAATGGGAAGAAGGGAACGGAATGGAATGGAATGGAATGGAATGGAATGGAATAAACCCGAGTAGAATGGAATGGATTGGAATGGAACGGAATGGAATGGAATGGTATTCAATGGAATAGAATGAAATGGAATGGAATGGAATGGAATGGAATGGAATCGAATGGAATCGAATGGAATCGAATGGAATGGAGTGGAAGAGAATGGAATCAACTCGAGTAGAACGGAATGGAATGCAACGGAATGGAACGGAATGGAACGGAATGAAACGGAACGGAATGGAATGGAGTGAAATGGAATGGAATCGAATGGAATCGAATGGAACCGAATGGAATGGAATGGAACGGAATGGAATGGAATGGACTGGAATGGAATGGAATCAACCCTAGTAGAATGTAATGGATTTGAATGGAATGGAATGGAATGGAATGGAATGGAATGGAATCGAATGGAATCGAATGGAATCGAATGGAATGGAATGGAATGGAATGGAATGGAATGGAATCACCCCGAGTAGAATGGAATGGAATGGAATGGAATGGAATGGAATGGAATGGAATGGAATGGAATGGAATGGAATGGAATGGAATGGAATTGATTGGAATGAAATGGAATGGAATGGAATGGAATGGAATGGAATGGAATGGAATGGAATGGAATGGAATGGAATCAACACGAGTAGAACGGAATGGAATGGAATGGAATGGAATGGAATGGAATGGAATGGAATGGAATGGAATGGAATGGAATGCAATGGAATCAACCCGAGTAGAACGGAATGGAATGGAATGGAATGGAATGGAATGGCATGGAATGGAATGGAGTGGAATGGAATGGAATGGAATGGAATGGAATGGAATGGAATGGAATTCTATGGAATAGAATGGAATGGAAAGGAATGGAATGGAATGAACCCGAGTAGAAAGGAATGGAACGGAATGGAATGGAATGGAATGGAATGGAATGGAATGGAATGGAATGGAATGGAATGCAATGAAATGGAATGGAATCGAATGGAATCGAATGGAATGGACTGTAATGAAATGGAATGGAATGGAATGGAATGGAATGGAATGGAATGGAATGGAATGGAATGGAATGGAATGGAATGGAATGGAATCAACCCGAGTAGAATGGAATGGATTGGAATGGAATGGAATGGAATGGAATGGAATGGAATGGAATCGAAAGGAATGGAAAGGAATGGAATGGACGCGAGTAGAACGGAATGGAATGGAATGGAATGGAATGGAATGGAATGGAATGAACCCGAGTAGAACGGAATGGAATGGAATGGAATGGAATGGAATGGAATGGAATGGAATGGAATGGAATGGAATGGAATCGAAAGGAATGGAATGGCATGGAATGGAATGGAATGGAATGGAATGGAATGGAATGGAATGGAATGGAATGGATTGGAATTTAATCGAATGGAATCGAATGGAGTGGAATGGAACGGAATGGAATCAAATGGAACGGAATGGAATGCAATGGAATGGAATGGAATGGAATGGAATGGAATGGAATCGAATGGAATGGAATGGAATCGAATGGATTGGAATGGAATGGAATGGATTGGAATGGAATGGAATGGAATGGAATGGAATGGAATGGAATGGAATGGAATGGAATCAACCCGAGTAGAATGGAATGGATTGGAATGGAATGGAATGGAATGGAATGGAATTCAATGGAATAGAATGAAATGGAATGGAATGGAATGGAATTCAATGGAATGGAATGGAATGGAATGGAATGGAATGGAATCGAATGGAATTGAATGGAATCAACTCGAGTAGAAAGGAATGGAATGGAATGGAATGGAATGGAATGGAATGGAATGCAATGAAATGGAATGGAATGGAATGGAATCGAATGGAATGGACTGGAATGGAATGGAATGGAATGGAATGGAATGGAATGGAATGGAATGGAATGGAATGGAATCAACCCGAGTAGAATGGAATGGATTGGAATGGAATGGAATGGAATGGAATTGAATGGAATGGAATGGAATCGAATGGAATCGAATGGAATGGACTGGAATGAAATGGAATGGAATGGAATGGAATGGAATGGAATTCAATGGAATAGAATGAAATGGAATGGAATGGAAAGGAATGGAATGGAATGGAATGGAATCGAATGGAATCGAATGGAATCGAATGGAATGGAGTGGAATAGAATGGAATCAAAGCGAATAGAACGGAACGGAACGGAACGGAACGGAACGGAACGGAACGGAATGGAATGGAGTGAAATGGAACGGAATCAAATGGAATCGAATGGAATAGAATGGAATGGAATGGAAGGGAATGGAATGCAATGGAATGGAATGGAATGGAATGGAATCAACCCAGGTAGAAAGGAATGGACTGGAATGGAATGGAATGGAATGGAATGGAATCAACCCGAGTAGAAAGGAATGGAATGGAATGGAATGGAATGGAATGGAATGGAATGGAATGGAATGGAATGGAATGGAATGGAATGGAATGGAATCAACCCGAGTAGAACGGAATGGAATGGAATGGAATGGAATGGAATCGAATGGAATGGAATGGAACGGAATGGAATGGAATCAACCCGAGTAGAAAGGAATGGAATGGAATGGAATGGAATGGAATGGAATGGAATGGAATGGAATGGAATGGAATGGAATGGAATGGAATCAACCCGAGTAGAACGGAATGGAATGGAATGGAATGGAATGGAATTCAATGGAATGGAATTCAATGGAATAGAATGGAATGTAATGGAATGGAATGGAATGGAATGAACCCGAGTAGAACGGAATGGAATGGAATGGAATTGAATGGAATCGAATGGAATGGAATGGAATAGAATGGAATCAACTCGAGTAGAAAGGAATGGAATGGAATGGAATGGAATGGAATGGAAAGGAATGCAATGAAATGGAATGGAATGGAATGGAATCGAATGGAATGGACTGGAATGAAATGGAATGGAATGGAATGGAATGGAATGGAATGGAATGGAATGGAATGGAATGGAATGGAATCAACCCGAGTAGAATGGAATGGATTGGAATGGAATGGAATGGAATCGAATGGAATGGAAAGGAATGGAATCGAATGGAATGGAAAGGAATGGAATGGACGCGAGTAGAACGGAATGGAATGGAATGGAATGGAATGGAATGGAATGCAATGGAATGGAATGGAATGGAATGAACCCGAGTAGAACGGAATGGAATGGAATGGAATGGAATGGAATGGAATGGAATTCAATAGAATAGAATGGATGGGAATGGAAAGGAATGGAAAGGAATGGAATGGAATGGAATCGAATCGAATGGAATCGAATGGAATCGAATGGAATGGAGTGGAATAGAATGGAATCAACCCGAATAGAACGGAACGGAACGGAATGGAATGGACTGAAATGGAATGGAATCAAATGGAATCGAATGGAATGGAGTGGAATAGAATGGAATCAAAACGAATAGAACGGAACGGAACGGAACGGAACGGAACGGAACGGAATGGAATGGAGTGAAATGGAATGGAATCGAATGGAATCGAACGGAACCGAATGGAATGGAAAGAAGGGAACGGAATGGAATGGAATGGAATGGAATGGAATGGAATGGAATGGAATGGAATCAAACCGAGTAGAATGGAATGGATTGGAATGGAATGGAATGGAATGGAATGGAATTCAATAGAATAGAATGGAATGGAATGGAATGGAATGGAATGGAATGGAATGGAATGGAATGGAATGGAATCGAATGGAATCGAATGGAATCGAATGGAATGGAGTGGAATAGAATAGAATCAACCCGAATAGAACGGAACGGAACGGAACGGAATGGAACAGAATGGAATGGAGTGAAATGCAATGGAATCGAATGGAATTGAAAGGAACCGAATGGAATGGAATGGAAGGGAATGGAATGGAATTGAATGGAATGGAATGGAATGGAATCAACCCTAGTAGAATGGAATGGATTGGAATGGAATGGAATGGAATCGAATGCAATGCAATGGAATGGAATGGAATGGAATGGAATGGAATGGACCCGAGTAGAACGGAATGGAATGGAATGGAATGGAATGGAATGGAATGGAATGAACCCGAGTAGAACGGAATGGAGTGGAATGGAATGGAATGGAATGGAATGGAATGGAATGGAATGGAATGGAATGGAATCGAAAGGAATGGAATGGAATGGAATGGAATGGAATGGAATGGAATGGAATTTAATCGAATGGAATCGAATGGAATGGAATGGAACGGAATGGAATCGAATGGAACGGAATGGAATGCAATGGAATGGAATGGAATGGAATGGAATCGAATGGAATGGAATGGAATCGAATGGATTTTAATGGAATGGAATGGAATGGAATGGAATGGAATGGAATGGAATGGAATGGAATGGAATGGAATCAACCCGAGTAGAATGGAATGGATTGGAATGGAATAGAATGGAATGGAATGGAATTCAATGGAATAGAATGAAATGGAATGGAATGGAATGGAATGGAATGGAATGGAATGGAATGGAATGGAATCGAATGGAATCGAATGGAATGGAGTGGAAGAGAATGGAATCAACTCGAGTAGAACGGAATGGAATGGAACGGAATGGAACGGAACGGAACGGAATGGAACGGAACGGAATGGAATGGAGTGAAATGGAATAGAATCGAATGGAATCGAATGGAACCGAATGGAATGGAATGGAACGGAATGGAATGGAATGGACTGGAATGGAATGGAATCAACCCTAGTAGAATGTAATGGATTGGAATGGAATGGAATGGAATGGAATGGAATGGAATCGAATGGAATCGAATGGAATCGAATGGAATGGAATGGAATGGAATGGAATGGAATGGAATGGAATGGAATGGAATGGAATCAACCCGAGTAGAACGGAATGGAATGGAATGGAATGGAATGGAATGGAATGGAATGGAATGGAATGGAATGGAATGGAATGGAATGGAATCGAATGGAATTGAATGGAATCGAATGGAATGGAATGGAATAGAATGGAATCAACTCGAGTAGAAAGGAATGGAATGGAATGGAATGGAATGGAATGGAATGGAATGGAATGGAATGCAATGAAATGGAATGGAATGGAATGGAATCGAATGGAATGGACTGGAATGAAATGGAATGGAATGGAATGGAATGGAATGGAATGGAATGGAATGGAATGGAATGGAATGGAATGGAATGGAATCAACCCGAGTAGAATGGAATGGATTGGAATGGAATGGAATGGAATGGAATTGAATGGAATGGAATGGAATCGAATGGAATCGAATGGAATGGACTGGAATGAAATGGAATGGAATGGAATGGAATGGAATGGAATTCAATGGAATAGAATGAAATGGAATGGAATGGAAAGGAATGGAATGGAATGGAATCGAATCGAATGGAATCGAATGGAATCGAATGGAATGGAGTGGAATAGAATGGAATCAAAACGAATAGAACGGAACGGAACGGAACGGAACGGAACGGAACGGAATGGAATGGAGTGAAATGGAATGGAATCAAATGGAATCGAATGGAACCGAATGGAATGGAATGGAAGGGAATGGAATGCAATAGAATGGAATGGAATGGAATGGAATCAACCAGAGTAGAATGGAATGGACTGGAATGGAATGGAATGGAATGGAATGGAATGGAATGGAATGGAATCGAATGGAATGGAATGGAATGGAATGGAATGGAATGGAATCAACCCGAGTAGAACGGAATGGAATGGAATGGAATGGAATGGAATGGAATGGAATGGAATCAACCCGAGTAGAACGGAATGGAATGGAACGGAATGGAATGGAATGGAATGGAATGCAATTCAACGGAATGGAATTCAATGGAATAGAATGGAATGGAATGGAATGGAATGGAATGGAATGAACCCGAGTAGAAGGGAATGGAATGGAATGGAATTGAATGGAATGGAATGGAATGGAATGGAATGGAATGGAATGGAATCGAATGGAATCGAATGGAATGGAATGGAATCGAATGGAATCGAATGGAATGGAATGGAATGGAATGGAATGGACTCGAATGGAATGGAATGGAATGGAATGGAATGGAATGGAATGGAATCAACCCGAGTAGATTGGAATGGATTGGAATGGAATGAAATGGAATGGAATGGAATTCAATGGAAAAAATGAAATGGAATGGAATGGAATGGAATCGAATGGAATCGAATGGAATCGAATGGAATGGAGTGGAATAGAATGGAATCAACCCGTGTAGAATGGAATGGAATGGAACGGAATGGAACGGAATGGAACGGAATGGAACGGAACGGAATGGAATGGAGTGAAATGGAATGGAATCAAATGGAATCGAACGGAACCGAATGGAATGGGAAGAAGGGAACGGAATGGAATGGAATGGAATGGAATGGAATGGAATAAACCCGAGTAGAATGGAATGGATTGGAATGGAACGGAATGGAATGGAATGGTATTCAATGGAATAGAATGAAATGGAATGGAATGGAATGGAATGGAATGGAATCGAATGGAATCGAATGGAATCGAATGGAATGGAGTGGAAGAGAATGGAATCAACTCGAGTAGAACGGAATGGAATGCAACGGAATGGAACGGAATGGAACGGAATGAAACGGAACGGAATGGAATGGAGTGAAATGGAATGGAATCGAATGGAATCGAATGGAACCGAATGGAATGGAATGGAACGGAATGGAATGGAATGGACTGGAATGGAATGGAATCAACCCTAATAGAATGTAATGGATTTGAATGGAATGGAATGGAATGGAATGGAATGGAATGGAATCGAATGGAATCGAATGGAATCGAATGGAATGGAATGGAATGGAATGGAATGGAATGGAATCACCCCGAGTAGAATGGAATGGAATGGAATGGAATGGAATGGAATGGAATGGAATGGAATGGAATGGAATGGAATGGAATGGAATGGAATGGAATTGATTGGAATGAAATGGAATGGAATGGAATGGAATGGAATGGAATGGAATGGAATGGAATGGAATGGAATGGAATGGAATCAACACGAGTAGAACGGAATGGAATGGAATGGAATGGAATGGAATGGAATGGAATGGAATGGAATGGAATGGAATGGAATGGAATGGAATGGAATGGAATGGAATCAACCCGAGTAGAACGGAATGGAATGGAATGGAATGGAATGGAATGGCATGGAATGGAATGGAGTGGAATGGAATGGAATGGAATGGAATGGAATGGAATGGAATGGAATTCTATGGAATAGAATGGAATGGAAAGGAATGGAATGGAATGAACCCGAGTAGAAAGGAATGGAACGGAATGGAATGGAATGGAATGGAATGGAATGGAATGGAATGGAATGGAATGGAATGGAATGCAATGAAATGGAATGGAATCGAATGGAATCGAATGGAATGGACTGTAATGAAATGGAATGGAATGGAATGGAATGGAATGGAATGGAATGGAATGGAATGGAATGGAATGGAATGGAATGGAATGGAATGGAATGGAATGGAATGGAATGGAATGGAATCAACCCGAGTAGAATGGAATGGATTGGAATGGAATGGAATGGAATGGAATGGAATGGAATGGAATCGAAAGGAATGGAAAGGAATGGAATGGACGCGAGTAGAACGGAATGGAATGGAATGGAATGGAATGGAATGGAATGGAATGAACCCGAGTAGAACGGAATGGAATGGAATGGAATGGAATGGAATGGAATGGAATGGAATGGAATGGAATGGAATGGAATCGAAAGGAATGGAATGGCATGGAATGGAATGGAATGGAATGGAATGGAATGGAATGGAATGGAATGGAATGGATTGGAATTTAATCGAATGGAATCGAATGGAGTGGAATGGAACGGAATGGAATCAAATGGAACGGAATGGAATGCAATGGAATGGAATGGAATGGAATGGAATGGAATGGAATGGAATCGAATGGAATGGAATGGAATCGAATGGATTGGAATGGAATGGAATGGATTGGAATGGAATGGAATGGAATGGAATGGAATGGAATGGAATGGAATGGAATCAACCCGAGTAGAATGGAATGGATTGGAATGGAATGGAATGGAATGGAATGGAATTCAATGGAATAGAATGAAATGGAATGGAATGGAATGGAATGGAATGGAATGGAATAGAATGGAATCGAATGGAATCGAATGGAATCGAATGGAATGGAGTGGAAGAGAATGGAATCTACTCGAGTAGAACGGAATGGAATGGAACGGAATGGAACGGAACGGAACGGAATGGAACGGAACGGAATGGAATGGAGTGAAATGGAATAGAATCGAATGGAATCGAATGGAACCGAATGGAATGGAATGGAATGGAATGGAATGGAATGGACTGGAGTGGAATGGAATGGAATGGAATGGAATGGAATGGAATGGAATTCAATGGAATGGAATGGAATGGAATGGAATGGAATGGAATCGAATGGAATTGAATGGAATCAACTCGAGTAGAAAGGAATGGAATGGAATGGAATGGAATGGAATGGAATGGAATGGAATGCAATGAAATGGAATGGAATGGAATGGAATCGAATGGAATGGACTGGAATGGAATGGAATGGAATGGAATGGAATGGAATGGAATGGAATGGAATGGAATGGAATCAACCCGAGTAGAATGGAATGGATTGGAATGGAATGGAATGGAATGGAATTGAATGGAATGGAATGGAATCGAATGGAATCGAATGGAATGGACTGGAATGAAATGGAATGGAATGGAATGGAATGGAATGGAATTCAATGGAATAGAATGAAATGGAATGGAATGGAAAGGAATGGAATGGAATGGAATGGAATCGAATGGAATCGAATGGAATCGAATGGAATGGAGTGGAATAGAATGGAATCAAAGCGAATAGAACGGAACGGAACGGAACGGAACGGAACGGAACGGAACGGAATGGAATGGAGTGAAATGGAACGGAATCAAATGGAATCGAATGGAACAGAATGGAATGGAATGGAAGGGAATGGAATGCAATGGAATGGAATGGAATGGAATCAACCCAGGTAGAATGGAATGGACTGGAATGGAATGGAATGGAATGGAATGGAATGGAATGGAATCGAATGGAATGGAATGGAACGGAATGGAATGGAATCAACCCGAGTAGAAAGGAATGGAATGGAATGGAATGGAATGGAATGGAATGGAATGGAATGGAATGGAATGGAATGCAATGAAATGGAATGGAATCGAATGGAATCGAATGGAATGGACTGTAATGAAATGGAATGGAATGGAATGGAATGGAATGGAATGGAATGGAATGGAATGGAATGGAATGGAATGGAATGGAATGGAATCAACCCGAGTAGAATGGAATGGATTGGAATGGAATGGAATGGAATGGAATGGAATGGAATGGAATCGAAAGGAATGGAAAGGAATGGAATGGACGCGAGTAGAACGGAATGGAATGGAATGGAATGGAATGGAATGGAATGGAATGAACCCGAGTAGAACGGAATGGAATGGAATGGAATGGAATGGAATGGAATGGAATGGAATGGAATGGAATGGAATGGAATCGAAAGGAATGGAATGGCATGGAATGGAATGGAATGGAATGGAATGGAATGGAATGGAATGGAATGGAATGGATTGGAATTTAATCGAATGGAATCGAATGGAGTGGAATGGAACGGAATGGAATCAAATGGAACGGAATGGAATGCAATGGAATGGAATGGAATGGAATGGAATGGAATGGAATCGAATGGAATGGAATGGAATCGAATGGATTGGAATGGAATGGAATGGATTGGAATGGAATGGAATGGAATGGAATGGAATGGAATGGAATGGAATGGAATCAACCCGAGTAGAATGGAATGGATTGGAATGGAATGGAATGGAATGGAATGGAATTCAATGGAATAGAATGAAATGGAATGGAATGGAATGGAATGGAATGGAATGGAATGGAATAGAATGAAATCGAATGGAATCGAATGGAATCGAATGGAATGGAGTGGAAGAGAATGGAATCTACTCGAGTAGAACGGAATGGAATGGAACGGAATGGAACGGAACGGAACGGAATGGAACGGAACGGAATGGAATGGAGTGAAATGGAATAGAATCGAATGGAATCGAATGGAACCGAATGGAATGGAATGGAACGGAATGGAATGGAATGGACTGGAGTGGAATGGAATGGAATGGAATGGAATGGAATTCAATGGAATGGAATGGAATGGAATGGAATGGAATGGAATCGAATGGAATTGAATGGAATCAACTCGAGTAGAAAGGAATGGAATGGAATGGAATGGAATGGAATGGAATGGAATGGAATGCAATGAAATGGAATGGAATGGAATGGAATCGAATGGAATGGACTGGAATGGAATGGAATGGAATGGAATGGAATGGAATGGAATGGAATGGAATGGAATGGAATCAACCCGAGTAGAATGGAATGGATTGGAATGGAATGGAATGGAATGGAATTGAATGGAATGGAATGGAATCGAATGGAATCGAATGGAATGGACTGGAATGAAATGGAATGGAATGGAATGGAATGGAATGGAATTCAATGGAATAGAATGAAATGGAATGGAATGGAAAGGAATGGAATGGAATGGAATGGAATCGAATGGAATCGAATGGAATCGAATGGAATGGAGTGGAATAGAATGGAATCAAAGCGAATAGAACGGAACGGAACGGAACGGAACGGAACGGAACGGAACGGAATGGAATGGAGTGAAATGGAACGGAATCAAATGGAATCGAATGGAATAGAATGGAATGGAATGGAAGGGAATGGAATGCAATGGAATGGAATGGAATGGAATGGAATCAACCCAGGTAGAAAGGAATGGACTGGAATGGAATGGAATGGAATGGAATGGAATCAACCCGAGTAGAAAGGAATGGAATGGAATGGAATGGAATGGAATGGAATGGAATGGAATGGAATGGAATGGAATGGAATGGAATGGAATGGAATCAACCCGAGTAGAACGGAATGGAATGGAATGGAATGGAATGGAATCGAATGGAATGGAATGGAACGGAATGGAATGGAATCAACCCGAGTAGAAAGGAATGGAATGGAATGGAATGGAATGGAATGGAATGGAATGGAATGGAATGGAATGGAATGGAATGGAATGGAATCAACCCGAGTAGAACGGAATGGAATGGAATGGAATGGAATGGAATTCAATGGAATGGAATTCAATGGAATAGAATGGAATGTAATGGAATGGAATGGAATGGAATGAACCCGAGTAGAACGGAATGGAATGGAATGGAATTGAATGGAATCGAATGGAATGGAATGGAATAGAATGGAATCAACTCGAGTAGAAAGGAATGGAATGGAATGGAATGGAATGGAATGGAAAGGAATGCAATGAAATGGAATGGAATGGAATGGAATCGAATGGAATGGACTGGAATGAAATGGAATGGAATGGAATGGAATGGAATGGAATGGAATGGAATGGAATGGAATGGAATGGAATCAACCCGAGTAGAATGGAATGGATTGGAATGGAATGGAATGGAATCGAATGGAATGGAAAGGAATGGAATCGAATGGAATGGAAAGGAATGGAATGGACGCGAGTAGAACGGAATGGAATGGAATGGAATGGAATGGAATGGAATGCAATGGAATGGAATGGAATGGAATGAACCCGAGTAGAACGGAATGGAATGGAATGGAATGGAATGGAATGGAATGGAATTCAATAGAATAGAATGGATGGGAATGGAAAGAAATGGAAAGGAATGGAATGGAATGGAATCGAATCGAATGGAATCGAATGGAATCGAATGGAATGGAGTGGAATAGAATGGAATCAACCCGAATAGAACGGAACGGAACGGAATGGAATGGACTGAAATGGAATGGAATCAAATGGAATCGAATGGAATGGAGTGGAATAGAATGGAATCAAAACGAATAGAACGGAACGGAACGGAACGGAACGGAACGGAACGGAATGGAATGGAGTGAAATGGAATGGAATCGAATGGAATCGAACGGAACCGAATGGAATGGAAAGAAGGGAACGGAATGGAATGGAATGGAATGGAATGGAATGGAATGGAATGGAATCAAACCGAGTAGAATGGAATGGATTGGAATGGAATGGAATGGAATGGAATGGAATTCAATAGAATAGAATGGAATGGAATGGAATGGAATGGAATGGAATGGAATGGAATGGAATGGAATCGAATGGAATCGAATGGAATCGAATGGAATGGAGTGGAATAGAATAGAATCAACCCGAATAGAACGGAACGGAACGGAACGGAATGGAACAGAATGGAATGGAGTGAAATGCAATGGAATCGAATGGAATTGAAAGGAACCGAATGGAATGGAATGGAAGGGAATGGAATGGAATTGAATGGAATGGAATGGAATGGAATCAACCCTAGTAGAATGGAATGGATTGGAATGGAATGGAATGGAATCGAATGCAATGCAATGGAATGGAATGGAATGGAATGGAATGGAATGGACCCGAGTAGAACGGAATGGAATGGAATGGAATGGAATGGAATGGAATGGAATGAACCCGAGTAGAACGGAATGGAGTGGAATGGAATGGAATGGAATGGAATGGAATGGAATGGAATGGAATGGAATGGAATCGAAAGGAATGGAATGGAATGGAATGGAATGGAATGGAATGGAATGGAATTTAATCGAATGGAATCGAATGGAATGGAATGGAACGGAATGGAATCGAATGGAACGGAATGGAATGCAATGGAATGGAATGGAATGGAATGGAATCGAATGGAATGGAATGGAATCGAATGGATTTTAATGGAATGGAATGGAATGGAATGGAATGGAATGGAATGGAATGGAATGGAATGGAATCAACCCGAGTAGAATGGAATGGATTGGAATGGAATAGAATGGAATGGAATGGAATTCAATGGAATAGAATGAAATGGAATGGAATGGAATGGAATGGAATGGAATGGAATGGAATGGAATCGAATGGAATCGAATGGAATGGAGTGGAAGAGAATGGAATCAACTCGAGTAGAACGGAATGGAATGGAACGGAATGGAACGGAACGGAACGGAATGGAACGGAACGGAATGGAATGGAGTGAAATGGAATAGAATCGAATGGAATCGAATGGAACCGAATGGAATGGAATGGAACGGAATGGAATGGAATGGACTGGAATGGAATGGAATCAACCCTAGTAGAATGTAATGGATTGGAATGGAATGGAATGGAATGGAATGGAATGGAATCGAATGGAATCGAATGGAATCGAATGGAATGGAATGGAATGGAATGGAATGGAATGGAATGGAATGGAATGGAATGGAATCAACCCGAGTAGAACGGAATGGAATGGAATGGAATGGAATGGAATGGAATGGAATGGAATGGAATGGAATGGAATGGAATGGAATGGAATGGAATGGAATCGAATGGAATTGAATGGAATCGAATGGAATGGAATGGAATAGAATGGAATCAACTCGAGTAGAAAGGAATGGAATGGAATGGAATGGAATGGAATGGAATGGAATGGAATGCAATGAAATGGAATGGAATGGAATGGAATCGAATGGAATGGACTGGAATGAAATGGAATGGAATGGAATGGAATGGAATGGAATGGAATGGAATGGAATGGAATGGAATGGAATGGAATGGAATCAACCCGAGTAGAATGGAATGGATTGGAATGGAATGGAATGGAATGGAATTGAATGGAATGGAATGGAATCGAATGGAATCGAATGGAATGGACTGGAATGAAATGGAATGGAATGGAATGGAATGGAATGGAATTCAATGGAATAGAATGAAATGGAATGGAATGGAAAGGAATGGAATGGAATGGAATCGAATCGAATGGAATCGAATGGAATCGAATGGAATGGAGTGGAATAGAATGGAATCAAAACGAATAGAACGGAACGGAACGGAACGGAACGGAACGGAACGGAATGGAATGGAGTGAAATGGAATGGAATCAAATGGAATCGAATGGAACCGAATGGAATGGAATGGAAGGGAATGGAATGCAATAGAATGGAATGGAATGGAATGGAATCAACCAGAGTAGAATGGAATGGACTGGAATGGAATGGAATGGAATGGAATGGAATGGAATGGAATGGAATCGAATGGAATGGAATGGAATGGAATGGAATGGAATGGAATCAACCCGAGTAGAACGGAATGGAATGGAATGGAATGGAATGGAATGGAATGGAATGGAATCAACCCGAGTAGAACGGAATGGAATGGAACGGAATGGAATGGAATGGAATGGAATGCAATTCAACGGAATGGAATTCAATGGAATAGAATGGAATGGAATGGAATGGAATGGAATGGAATGAACCCGAGTAGAAGGGAATGGAATGGAATGGAATTGAATGGAATGGAATGGAATGGAATGGAATGGAATGGAATGGAATCGAATGGAATCGAATGGAATGGAATGGAATCGAATGGAATCGAATGGAATGGAATGGAATGGAATGGAATGGACTCGAATGGAATGGAATGGAATGGAATGGAATGGAATGGAATGGAATCAACCCGAGTAGATTGGAATGGATTGGAATGGAATGAAATGGAATGGAATGGAATTCAATGGAAAAAATGAAATGGAATGGAATGGAATGGAATCGAATGGAATCGAATGGAATCGAATGGAATGGAGTGGAATAGAATGGAATCAACCCGTGTAGAATGGAATGGAATGGAACGGAATGGAACGGAATGGAACGGAATGGAACGGAACGGAATGGAATGGAGTGAAATGGAATGGAATCAAATGGAATCGAACGGAACCGAATGGAATGGGAAGAAGGGAACGGAATGGAATGGAATGGAATGGAATGGAATGGAATAAACCCGAGTAGAATGGAATGGATTGGAATGGAACGGAATGGAATGGAATGGTATTCAATGGAATAGAATGAAATGGAATGGAATGGAATGGAATGGAATGGAATCGAATGGAATCGAATGGAATCGAATGGAATGGAGTGGAAGAGAATGGAATCAACTCGAGTAGAACGGAATGGAATGCAACGGAATGGAACGGAATGGAACGGAATGAAACGGAACGGAATGGAATGGAGTGAAATGGAATGGAATCGAATGGAATCGAATGGAACCGAATGGAATGGAATGGAACGGAATGGAATGGAATGGACTGGAATGGAATGGAATCAACCCTAGTAGAATGTAATGGATTTGAATGGAATGGAATGGAATGGAATGGAATGGAATGGAATCGAATGGAATCGAATGGAATCGAATGGAATGGAATGGAATGGAATGGAATGGAATGGAATCACCCCGAGTAGAATGGAATGGAATGGAATGGAATGGAATGGAATGGAATGGAATGGAATGGAATGGAATGGAATGGAATGGAATGGAATGGAATTGATTGGAATGAAATGGAATGGAATGGAATGGAATGGAATGGAATGGAATGGAATGGAATGGAATGGAATGCAATGGAATGGAATCAACACGAGTAGAACGGAATGGAATGGAATGGAATGGAATGGAATGGAATGGAATGGAATGGAATGGAATGGAATGGAATGGAATGGAATGGAATGGAATGGAATCAACCCGAGTAGAACGGAATGGAATGGAATGGAATGGAATGGAATGGCATGGAATGGAATGGAGTGGAATGGAATGGAATGGAATGGAATGGAATGGAATGGAATGGAATTCTATGGAATAGAATGGAATGGAAAGGAATGGAATGGAATGAACCCGAGTAGAAAGGAATGGAACGGAATGGAATGGAATGGAATGGAATGGAATGGAATGGAATGGAATGGAATGGAATGCAATGAAATGGAATGGAATCGAATGGAATCGAATGGAATGGACTGTAATGAAATGGAATGGAATGGAATGGAATGGAATGGAATGGAATGGAATGGAATGGAATGGAATGGAATGGAATGGAATGGAATGGAATGGAATGGAATCAACCCGAGTAGAATGGAATGGATTGGAATGGAATGGAATGGAATGGAATGGAATGGAATGGAATCGAAAGGAATGGAAAGGAATGGAATGGACGCGAGTAGAACGGAATGGAATGGAATGGAATGGAATGGAATGGAATGGAATGAACCCGAGTAGAACGGAATGGAATGGAATGGAATGGAATGGAATGGAATGGAATGGAATGGAATGGAATGGAATCGAAAGGAATGGAATGGCATGGAATGGAATGGAATGGAATGGAATGGAATGGAATGGAATGGAATGGAATGGATTGGAATTTAATCGAATGGAATCGAATGGAGTGGAATGGAACGGAATGGAATCAAATGGAACGGAATGGAATGCAATGGAATGGAATGGAATGGAATGGAATGGAATGGAATGGAATGGAATCGAATGGAATGGAATGGAATCGAATGGATTGGAATGGAATGGAATGGATTGGAATGGAATGGAATGGAATGGAATGGAATGGAATGGAATGGAATGGAATCAACCCGAGTAGAATGGAATGGATTGGAATGGAATGGAATGGAATGGAATGGAATTCAATGGAATAGAATGAAATGGAATGGAATGGAATGGAATGGAATGGAATGGAATAGAATGGAATCGAATGGAATCGAATGGAATCGAATGGAATGGAGTGGAAGAGAATGGAATCTACTCGAGTAGAACGGAATGGAATGGAACGGAATGGAACGGAACGGAACGGAATGGAACGGAACGGAATGGAATGGAGTGAAATGGAATAGAATCGAATGGAATCGAATGGAACCGAATGGAATGGAATGGAATGGAATGGAATGGAATGGACTGGAGTGGAATGGAATGGAATGGAATGGAATGGAATGGAATGGAATTCAATGGAATGGAATGGAATGGAATGGAATGGAATGGAATCGAATGGAATTGAATGGAATCAACTCGAGTAGAAAGGAATGGAATGGAATGGAATGGAATGGAATGGAATGGAATGGAATGGAATGGAATGCAATGAAATGGAATGGAATGGAATGGAATCGAATGGAATGGACTGGAATGGAATGGAATGGAATGGAATGGAATGGAATGGAATGGAATGGAATGGAATCAACCCGAGTAGAATGGAATGGATTGGAATGGAATGGAATGGAATGGAATTGAATGGAATGGAATGGAATCGAATGGAATCGAATGGAATGGACTGGAATGAAATGGAATGGAATGGAATGGAATGGAATGGAATTCAATGGAATAGAATGAAATGGAATGGAATGGAAAGGAATGGAATGGAATGGAATGGAATCGAATGGAATCGAATGGAATCGAATGGAATGGAGTGGAATAGAATGGAATCAAAGCGAATAGAACGGAACGGAACGGAACGGAACGGAACGGAACGGAACGGAATGGAATGGAGTGAAATGGAACGGAATCAAATGGAATCGAATGGAACAGAATGGAATGGAATGGAAGGGAATGGAATGCAATGGAATGGAATGGAATGGAATCAACCCAGGTAGAATGGAATGGACTGGAATGGAATGGAATGGAATGGAATGGAATGGAATGGAATCGAATGGAATGGAATGGAACGGAATGGAATGGAATCAACCCGAGTAGAAAGGAATGGAATGGAATGGAATGGAATGGAATGGAATGGAATGGAATGGAATGGAATGGAATGGAATGGAATGGAATGGAATCAACCCGAGTAGAACGGAATGGAATGGAATGGAATGGAATGGAATTCAATGGAATGGAATTCAATGGAATAGAATGGAATGTAATGGAATGGAATGGAATGGAATGAACCCGAGTAGAACGGAATGGAATGGAATGGAATTGAATGGAATCGAATGGAATGGAATGGAATAGAATGGAATCAACTCGAGTAGAAAGGAATGGAATGGAATGGAATGGAATGGAATGGAAAGGAATGCAATGAAATGGAATGGAATGGAATGGAATCGAATGGAATGGACTGGAATGAAATGGAATGGAATGGAATGGAATGGAATGGAATGGAATGGAATGGAATGGAATGGAATCAACCCGAGTAGAATGGAATGGATTGGAATGGAATGGAATGGAATCGAATGGAATGGAAAGGAATGGAATCGAATGGAATGGAAAGGAATGGAATGGACGCGAGTAGAACGGAATGGAATGGAATGGAATGGAATGCAATGGAATGCAATGGAATGGAATGGAATGGAATGAACCCGAGTAGAACGGAATGGAATGGAATGGAATGGAATGGAATGGAATGGAATTCAATAGAATAGAATGGATGGGAATGGAAAGGAATGGAAAGGAATGGAATGGAATGGAATCGAATCGAATGGAATCGAATGGAATCGAATGGAATGGAGTGGAATAGAATGGAATCAACCCGAATAGAACGGAACGGAACGGAATGGAATGGACTGAAATGGAATGGAATCAAATGGAATCGAATAGAAACGAATGGAATGGAATGGAAGGGATTGGAATGCAATGGAATGGAATGGAATGGAATGGAATCAACCCGAGTAGAATGGAATGGAATGGAATGGAATGGAATGGAATGGAATGGAATGGAATCGAATGGAATGGAATGGAATGGAATGGAATGGAATGGAATGGAATGGAATGGAATGGAATCAACCCGAGTAGAACGGAATGGAATGGAATGGAATGGAATGGAATGGAATGGAATGGAATCGAATGGAATCGAATGGAATGGAGTGGAAGAGAATGGAATCAACTCGAGTAGAACGGAATGGAATGCAACGGAATGGAACGGAATGGAACGGAATGAAACGGAAAGGAATGGAATGGAGTGAAATGGAATGGAATCGAATGGAATCGAATGGAACCGAATGGAATGGAATGGAACGGAATGGAATGGAATGGACTGTAATGGAATGGAATCAACCCTAGTAGAATGTAATGGATTGGAATGGAATGGAATGGAATGGAATGGAATGGAATGGAATGGAATCGAATGGAATGGAATGGAATCGAATGGAATGGAATGGAATGGAATCAACCCGAGTAGAACGGAATGGAATGGAATGGAATGGAATGGAATGGAACGGAATGGAAAGGAATGGAACGGAACGGAACGGAATGGAACGGAATTCAAAGGAATGGAACGGAATTAAATGGAATGGAACGGAATGGAACGGAATGGAACGGAATGGAACGGAATGGAATGGAATGGAATGCAACGGAATTCAATGGAATGGAATGGAATGGAATGGAATGGAATTAAACGGAATGGAATGGAATGGAATGGAATGGAATGGAATGGAATGGAATTCAATGGAATGGAATGGAATGCAATCGAATGGAATCAAATGGAATGGAATGGAATCGAATGGAATCGAATGGAATCGAATGGAATCGAATGGAATGGAATGGAATAGAACGGAATCAACCCGAGTAGAACGGAACGGAATGCAATGGAACGGAACGGAACGGAACGGAACGGAACGGAATGGAATGGAATGGAACGGAATTCAATGGAATGGAATGGAATGAAATGGAATTCAATGGAATGGAATGGAATGGAATGGAATGGAATGGAATCAACCCGAGTAGAATGGAATGGATTGGAATGGAATGGAATGGAATGGAATGGAATGGAATGGAATGGAATCGAATGGAATCGAATGGAATGGACTGGAATGAAATGGAATGGAATGGAATGGAATGGAATGGAATGGAATTCAATGGAATAGAATGAAATGGAATGGAATGGAAAGGAATGGAATGGAATGGAATGGAATCGAATGGAATCGAATGGAATCGAATGGAATGGAGTGGAATAGAATGGAATCAAAACGAATAGAACGGAACGGAACGGAACGGAACGGAACGGAACGGAACGGAATGGAATGGAGTGAAATGGAATGGAATCAAATGGAATCGAATGGAACAGAATGGAATGGAATGGAAGGGAATGGAATGCAATGGAATGGAATGGAATGGAATGGAATCAACCCGAGTAGAATGGAATGGACTGGAATGGAATGGAATGGAATGGAATGGAATGGAATGGATTGGAAAGGAATGGAATGGAATGGAATGGAATGGAATCAACCCGAGTAGAACGGAATGGAATGGAATGGAATGGAATGGAATGGAATGGAATGGAATGGAATGGAATGGAATGGAAAGGAATCAACCCGAGTAGAACGGAATGGAATGGAATGGAATGGAATGGAATTCAATGGAATGGAATTCAATGGAATAGAATGGAATGTAATGGAATGGAATGGAATGGAATGAACCCGAGTAGAACGGAATGGAATGGAATGGAATTGAATGGAATCGAATAGAATGGAATGGAATAGAATGGAATCAACTCGAGTAGAAAGGAATGGAATGGAATGGAATGGAATGGAAAGGAATGCAATGAAATGGAATGGAATGGAATGGAATCGAATGGAATGGACTGGAATGAAATGGAATGGAATGGAATGGAATGGAATGGAATGGAATGGAATGGAATCAACCCGAGTAGAATGGAATGGATTGGAATGGAATGGAATGGAATCGAATGGAATGGAATGGAATGGAATCGAATGGAATGGAAAGGAATGGAATGGACGCGAGTAGAACGGAATGGAATGGAATGGAATGGAATGGAATGGAATGGAATGGAATGGAATGCAATGGAATGAACCCGAGTAGAACGGAATGGAATGGAATGGAATGGAATGGAATGGAATGGAATTCAATAGAATAGAATGGATGGGAATGGAAAGGAATGGAAAGGAATGGAATGGAATGGAATCGAATCGAATGGAATCGAATGGAATCGAATGGAATGGAGTGGAATAGAATGGAATCAACCCGAATAGAACGGAACGGAACGGAACGGAACGGAACGGAACGGAATGGAATGGACTGAAATGGAATGGAATCAAATGGAATCGAATAGAACCGAATGGAATGGAATGGAAGGGAATGGAATGGAATGGAATGGAAGGGGATGGAATGCAATGGAATGGAATGGAATGGAATGGAATCAACCCGAGTAGAATGGAATGGAATGGAATGGAATGGAATGGAATGGAATGGAATGGAATGGAATGGAATCAAATGGAATGGAATGGAATGGAATGGAATGGAATGGAATGGAATGGAATGGAATGGAATGGAATCAACCCGAGTAGAACGGAATGGAATGGAATGGAATAGAATGGAATGGAATGGAATGGAATCGAATGGAATCGAATGGAATCGAATGGAATCGAATGGAATGGAGTGGAAGAGAATGGAATCAACTCGAGTAGAACGGAATGGAATGCAACGGAATGGAACGGAATGGAACGGAATGAAACGGAAAGGAATGGAATGCAGTGAAATGGAATGGAATCGAATGGAATCGAATGGAACCGAATGGAATGGAATGGAACGGAATGGAATGGAATGGACTGGAATGGAATGGAATCAACCCTAGTAGAATGTAATGGATTGGAATGGAATGGAATGGAATGGAATGGAATGGAATGGAATGGAATGGAATGGAATGGAATCGAATGGAAGGGAATGGAATGGAATGGAATGGAATGGAATGGAATGGAATGGAATCAACCCGAGTAGAACGGAATGGAATGGAATGGAATGGAATGGAATGGAATGGAATGGAATGGAATGGAATGGAATGGAATGGAATGGAATGGAATGGAATTGAGTGGAATGGAATGGAATGGAATGGAATGGAATGGAATGGAATGGAATCAACACGAGTAGAACGGAATGGAATGGAATGGAATGGAATGGAATGGAATGGAATGGAATGGAATGGAATTCAATGGAATGGAATGGAATGGAATGGAATCAACACGAGTAGAACGGAATGGAATGGAATGGAATGGAACGGAATGGAATGGAATTCATTGGAATGGAACGGAATGGAATGGAATGGAATGGAATGGAATGGAATGGAATGGAATGGAATGGAGTGGAATGGAATGGAATGGAGTGGAATGGAATGGAATGGAATGGAATTCAATGGAATAGAATGGAATGGAATGGAATGGAATGGAATCAACCCGAGTAGAAAGGAATGGAACGGAATGGAATGGAATGGAATGGAATGGAATGGAATGGAATGCAATGAAATGGAATGGAATCGAATGGAATCGAATGGAATGGACTGTAATGAAATAGAATGGAATGGAATGGAATGGAATGGAATGGAATGGAATGGAATGGAATTGAATGGAATCAACCCGAGTAGAATGGAATGGATTGGAATGGAATGGAATGGAATGGAATCGAATGGAATGGAATGGAATGGAATGAACCCGAGTAGAACGGAATGGAATGGAATGGAATGGAATGGAATGGAATGGAATGGAATGGAATGGAATGGAATTGAATGGAATGAACCCGAGTAGAACGGAATGGAATGGAATGGAATGGAATGGAATGGAATGGAATGGAATGGAATGGAATGGAATGGAATGGAATGGAATCAACCCGAGTAGAATGGAATGGATAGGAATGGAATGGAATGGAATGGAATATAATTCAATAGAATGGAATGGAGGGGAATGGAAAGGAATGGAATGGAATGGAATGGAATGGAATCGAATGGAATCGAATGGAATCGAATGGAATGGAGTGGAATAGAGTGGAATCAACCCGAATAGAACGGAACGGAACGGAACGGAACGGAACGGAACGGAATGGAATGGAGTGAAATGGAATGGAATCAAATGGAGTCGAATGGAACCGAATGGAATGGAATGGAAGGGAATGGAATGGAATGGAATGGAATGGAATGGAATGGAATGGAATGGAATCAACCCGAGTAGAACGGAATGGAATGGAATGGAATGGAATGGAATGGGATGGAATGCAATGGAATGGAATGGAATGGAATGGAATGGAATTCATTGGAATTGAATGGAATGGAATGGAATGGAATGGAATGGAATGGAATGGAATGGAATCAACCCGAGTAGAACGGAATGGAATGGAATGGAATGGAATGGAATGGAATGGAATGGAATGGAATGGAATTCAATGGAATGGAATTCAATGGAATAGAATGGAATGGAATGGAATGGAATGGAATGAACCCGAGTAGAACGGAATGGAATGGAATGGAATTGAATGGAATGGAATGGAATGGAATGGAATGGAAAAGAATGGAATCGAATGGAATGCAACGGAATGGAATGGAATGGAATGGAATCGAATGGAATGGAATGGAATGGAATGGAATGGAATGGAATGGAATGCAATGGAATGGATTGGAAAGGAATGGAAAGGAATGGAATGGAATGGAATCAACCCGAGTAGATTGGAATGGATTGGAATGGAATGGAATGGAATGGAATGGAATTCAATGGAAAAAATGAAATGGAATGGAATGGAATGGAATGGAATGGAATCGAATGGAATGGAATGGAATGGAATGGAATGGAATGGAATCGAATGGAATGGAATGGAATGGAATGGAATCGAATGGAATCGAATGGAATGGAATGGAATGGAATCGAATGGAATGGAATGGAATGGAATGGAATCGAATGGAATCGAATGGAATGGAATGGAATGGAATCAACCCGAGTAGATTGGAATGGATTGGAATGGAATAGAATGGAATGGAATGGAATGGAATGGAATCGAATGGAATCGAATGGAATCGAATGGAATGGAGTGGAATAGAATGGAATCAACCCGAGTAGAACGGAATGGAACGGAACGGAACGGAACGGAACGGAACGGAACGGAACGGAACCGAATGGAATGGAGTGAAATGGAATGGAATCGAATGGAACCGAATGGAATGGAAAGAAGGGAATTAAATGGAGTGGAATGGAATGGAATGGAATGGAATGGAATCAACCCGAGTAGAATGGAATGGATTGGAATGGAATGGAATGGAGTGGAATGGAATGGAATTCAATAGAATAGAATGGAATGGAATGGAATGGAATGGAATGGAATCGAATGGAATCGAATGGAATCGAATGGAATGGAGTGGAATAGAATGGAATCAACCTGAATAGAACGGAACGGAACGGAACGGAACGGAACGGAATGGAATTGAGTGAAATGGAATGGAATCGAATGGAATCGATAGGAACCGAATGGAATGGAATGGAAGGGAATGGAATGGAATGGAATGGAATCAACCCGAGTAGAATGGAATGGATTGGAATGGAATGGAATGGAATGGAATGGAATTCTATGGAATGGAATGGAATGGAATGGAAGGGAATGGAATCAACCCGAGTAGAACGGAATGGAATGGAATGGAATGGAATGGAATGGAATGGAATGGAATGGAATGGAATGGAATGGAATTCAATGGAATAGAATGGAATGGAATGGAATGGAATGGAATGAACCCGAATAGAACGGAATGGAATGGAATGGAATGGAATGGAATGGAATGGAATGGAATGGAATGGAATGGAATGGAATGGAATGGAATGGAATCAACCCGAGTAGAATGGAATGGATTGGAATGGAATGGAATGGAATGGAATGGAATGGAATTCTATGGAATAGAATGAAATGGAATGGAATGGAATGGAATGGAATGGAATGGAATGGAATGGAATGGAATGGAATGGAATGGAATGGAATCAACACGAGTAGAACGGTGGAATGGAATGGAATGGAATGGAATGGAATAGAATGGAATGGATCTCAATGGAATGGAATGGAATGGAATGGAATCAACCCGAGTAGAACGGAATGGAATGGAATGGAATGGAATGGAATGGAATGGAATGGAATGGAATTCAATGGAATAGAATGGAATGGAATGGAATGGTATGGAATGAACCCGAATAGAACGGAATGGAATGGAATGGAATGGAATGGAATGGAATGGAATGGAATGGAATGGAATGGAATGGAATCAACCCGAGTAGAATGGAATGGATTAGAATGGAATGGAATGGAATGGAATGGAATTCTATGGAATAGAATGAAATGAAATGGAATGGAATGGAATGGAATGGAATGGAATGGAAAGGAATGGAATGGAATGGAATGGAATGGAATGGGATGGAATGGAATGGAATGAACCCGAGTAGAACGGAATGGAATGGAATGGAATGGAATGGAATGGAATGGAATGGAATTCAATAGAATAGAATGGAAGGGAATGGAAAGGAATGGAAAGGAATGGAATGGAATGGAATGGAATCGAATGGAATCGAACGGAATCGAATGGAATGGAGTGGAATAGAATGGAATCAACCCGAATAGAACGGAACGGAACGGAACAGAACGGACTGGAACGGAATGGAATGGAGTGAAATGGAATGGAATCAAATGGAATCGAATGGAACCGAATGGAATGGAATGGAAGTGAATGGAATGCAATGGAATGGAATGGAATGGAATGGAATCAACCCGAGTAGAATGGAATGGACTGGAATGGAATGGAATGGAATGGAATGGAATGGAATGGAATCGAATGGAATGGAATGGAATGGAATGGAATGGAATGGAATGGAATGGAATGGAATCAACCCGAGTAGAACGGAATGGAATGGAATGGAATGGAATGGAATGGAATGGAATGGAATGGAATGGAATGGAATGGAATAGAATCAACCCGAGTAGATCGGAATGGAATGGAATGGAATGGAATGGAATGGAATGGAATGGAATGGAATGGAATGGAATCAACCCGAGTAGATTGGAATGGATTGGAATGGAATGAAATGGAATGGAATGGAATTCAATGGAAAAAATGAAATGGAATGGAATTGAATGGAATGGAATGGAATGGAATAGAATCGAATGGAATCGAATGGAATCGAATGGAATGGAGTGGAATACAATGGAATCAACCCGAGTAGAATGGAATGGAATGGAACGGAATGGAACGGAATGGAACGGAATGGAACGGAACGGAATGGAATAGAGGGAAATGGAATGGAATTGAATGGAATCGAACGGAACCAAATGGAATGGGAAGAAGGGAACGGAATGGAATGGAATGGAATGGAATGGAATGGAATGGAATCAACCCGAGTAGAATGGAATGGATTGGAATGGAATGGAATGGAATGGAATGGAATTCAATGGAATAGAATGAAATGGAATGGAATGGAATGGAATGGAATGGAATCGAATGGAATCGAATGGAATCGAATGGAATGGAGTGGAAGAGAATGGAATCAACTCGAGTAGAACGGAATGGAATGGAACGGAATGGAACGGAATGGAACGGAATGAAACGGAACGGAATGGAATGGAGTGAAATGGAATGGAATCGAATGGAATCGAATGGAACCGAATGGAATGGAATGGAACGGAATGGAATGGAATGGACTGGAATGGAATGGAATCAACCCTAGTAGAATGTAATGGATTGGAATGGAATGGAATGGAATGGAATGGAATGGAATCGAAGGGAATCGAACGGAATGGAATGGAATGGACTGGAATGGAATCAACCCGAGTAGAACGGAATGGAATGGAATGGAATGGAATGGAATGGAATGGAATGGAATGGAATGGAATGGAATCGAATGGAATTGAATGGAATCAAATGGAATGGAATGGAATCGAATGTAATCCACCCGAGTAGAACGGAATGGAATGGAATGGAATGGAATGGAATGGAATGGAATGGAATTGAGTGGAATGGAATGGAATGGAATGGAATGGAATGGAATGGAATGGAATGGAATGGAATGGAATGGAATGGAATCAACACGAGTAGAACGGAATGGAATGGAATGGAATGGAATGGAATGGAATGGAATGGAATGGAATGGAATGGAATTCAATGGAATGGAATGGAATGGAATGGAATCAACACGAGTAGAACGGAATGGAATGGAATGGAATGGAATGGAATGGAATGGAATGGAATGGAATGGAATGGAATGGAATCAACCCGAGTAGAACGGAATGGAATGGAATGGAAAGGAATGGAATGGAATGGAATGGAATGGAATGGAATGGAATGGAATGGAATTCAATGGAATGGAACGGAATGGAATGGAATGGAATGGAATGGAATGGAATGGAATGGAATGGAATGGAATGAACCCGAGTAGAACGGAATGGAATGGAATGGAATGGAATGGAATGGAATGGAATGGAATGGAATGGAATGGAATGGAATCAACCCGAGTAGAATGGAATGGATTGGAATGGAATGGAATGGAATGGAATGGAATTCTATGGAATAGAATGAAATGAAATGGAATGGAATGGAATGGAATGGAATGGAATGGAATGGAATGGAATGGAATCAACCCGAGTAGAACGGAATGGAATGGAATGGAAAGGAATGGAATGGAATGGAATGGAATGGAATGGAATGGAATTCAATGGAATGGAACGGAATGGAATGGAATGGAATGGAATGGAATGGAATGGAGTGGAATGGAATGGAATGGAATGGAATGGAATGGAATGGAACGGAATTCAATGGAATAGAATGGAATGGAATGGAATGGAATGGAATCAACCCGAGTAGAAAGGAATGGAACGGAATGGAATGGAATGGAAAGGAATGGAATGGAATGGAATGGAATGGAATGCAATGAAGTGGAATGGAATCGAATGGAATCGAATCGAATGGACTGTAATGAAATGGAATGGAATGGAATGGAATGGAATGGAATGGAATGGAATGGAATGGAATGGAATTGAATGGAATCGAATGGAATGGAATGGAATCGAAAGGAATGGAAAGGAACGGAATGGACGCGAGTAGAACGGAATGGAATGGAATGGAATGGAATGGAATGGAATGGAATGGAATGGAATGGAATGGAATGGAATGGAATGAACCCGAGTAGAACGGAATGGAATGGAATGGAATGGAATGGAATGGAATGGAATGGAATGGAATTGAATGGAATCAACCCGAGTAGAATGGAATGGATTGGAATGGAATGGAATGGAATGGAATGGAATTCTATGGAATAGAATGAAATGAAATGGAATGGAATGGAATGGAATGGAATGGAATGGAATGGAATGGAATGGAATGGAATGGAATGGAATGGAATGGAATGAACCCGAGTAGAACGGAATGGAATGGAATGGAATGGAATGGAATGGAATGGAATGGAATTCAATAGAATAGAATGGAAGGGAATGGAAAGGAATGGAAAGGAATGGAATGGAATGGAATGGAATCGAATGGAATCGAACGGAATCGAATGGAATGGAGTGGAATAGAATGGAATCAACCCGAATAGAACGGAACGGAACCGAACAGAACGGAATGGAACGGAATGGAATGGAGTGAAATGGAATGGAATCAAATGGAATCGAATGGAACCGAATGGAATGGAATGGAATGGAATGGAATGGAATGGAATGGAATGGAATGGAATGGAATGGAATGGAATCAACCCGAATAGAATGGAATGGACTGGAATGGAATGGAATGGAATGGAATGGAATGGAATCGAATGGAATGGAATGGAATGGAATGGAATGGAATGGAATGGAATGGAATGGAATGGAATCAACCCGAGTAGAACGGAATGGAATGGAATGGAATGGAATGGAATGGAATGGAATGGAATGGAATGGAATGGAATCAACCCGAGTAGAACGGAATGGAATGGAATGGAATGGAATGGAATGGAATGGAATGGAATGGAATTCAATAGAATAGATTGGAATGGAATGGAATGGAATGGAATGGAATGGAATGAACCCGAGTAGAACGGAATGGAATGGAATGGAATTGAATGGAATGGAATGGAATGGAATGGAATGGAATCGAATGGAATGGAATGGAATGGAATGGAATGGAATGGAATGGAATCGAATGGAATGGAAAGGAATGGAATCGAAAGGAATGGAATGGAATGGAATGGAATGGAATGGAATGGAATGGAATGGAATGGAATGGAATGGAATCAACCCGAGTAGATTGGAATGGATTGGAATGGAATGAAATGGAATGGAATGGAATTCAATGGAAAAAATGAAATGGAATGGAATTGAATGGAATTGAATGGAATGGAATAGAATCGAATGGAATCGAATGGAATCGAATGGAATGGAGTGGAATAGAATGGAATCAACCCGACTAGAATGGAATGGAATGGAACGGAATGGAATGGAATGGAATGGAATGGAACGGAACGGAATGGAATGGAGGGAAATGGAATGGAATCAAATGGAATCGAACGGAACCAAATGGAATGGGGAGAAGGGAACGGAATGGAATGGAATGGAATGGAATGGAATGGAATGGAATCAACCCGAGTAGAATGGAATGGATTGGAATGGAATGGAATGGAATGGAATGGAATTCAATGGAATAGAATGAAATGGAATGGAATGGAATGGAATGGAATGGAATCGAATGGAATCGAATGGAATCGAATGGAATGGAGTGGAAGAGAATGGAATCAACTCGAGTAGAACGGAATGGAATGGAACGGAATGGAACGGAATGGAACGGAATGAAACGGAACGGAATGGAATGGAGTGAAATGGAATGGAATCGAATGGAACCGAATGGAATGGAATGGAACGGAATGGAATGGAATGGACTGGAATGGAATGGAATCAACCCTAGTAGAATGTAATGGATTGGAATGGAATGGAATGGAATGGAATGGAATGGAATCGAAGGGAATCGAATGGAATGGAATGGAATGGAATGGAATGGAATCAACCCGAGTAGAACGGAATGGAATGGAATGGAATGGAATGGAATGGAATGGAATGGAATGGAATGGAATGGAATGGAATGGAATCGAATGGAATTGAATGGAATCAAATGGAATGGAATGGATTCGAATGTAATCAACCCGAGTAGAACGGAATGGAATGGAATGGAATGGAATGGAATGGAATGGAATGGAATGGAATTGAGTGGAATGGAATGGAATGGAATGGAATGGAAAGGAATGGAATGGAATGGAATGGAATCAACACGAGTAGAACGGAATGGAATGGAATGGAATGGAATGGAATGGAATTGAATGGAATGGAATTCAATGGAATGGAATGGAATGGAATGGAATCAACCCGAGTAGAACGGAATGGAATGGAATGGAATGGAATGGAATGGAATGGAATGGAATGGAATGGAATGGAATGGAATGGAATGGAATCAACCCGAGTAGAACGGAATGGAATGGAATGGAAAGGAATGGAATGGAATGGAATGGAATGGAATGGAATGGAATTCAATGGAATGGAACGGAATGGAATGGAATGGAATGGAATGGAATGGAATGGAGTGGAATGGAATGGAATGGAATGGAATGGAATGGAATGGAATGGAATGGAATGGAATGGAATTCAATGGAATAGAATGGAATGGAATGGAATGGAATGGAATCAACCCGAGTAGAAAGGAATGGAACGGAATGGAATGGAATGGAATGGAATGGAATGGAATGGAATGGAATGGAATGGAATGCAATGAATTGGAATGGAATCGAATGGAATCGAATCGAATGGACTGTAATGAAATGGAATGGAAAGAAATGGAATGGAATGGAATGTAATGGAATGGAATGGAATGGAATGGAATTGAATGGAATCGAATGGAATGGAATGGAATCGAAAGGAATGGAAAGGAACGGAATGGACTCGAGTAGAACGGAATGGAATGGAATGGAATGGAATGGAATGGAATGGAATGGAATGAACCCGAGTAGAACGGAATGGAATGGAATGGAATGGAATGGAATGGAATGGAATGGAATGGAATGGAATGGAATGCAATCAACCCGAGTAGAATGGAATGGATAGGAATGGAATGGAATGGAATGGAATGGAATTCAATAGAATGGAATGGAGGGGAATGGAAAGGAATGGAATGGAATGGAATGGAATCGAATGGAATCGAATGGAATCGAATGGAATGGAGTGGAATAGAGTGGAATCAACCCGAATAGAACGGAACGGAACGGAACGGAACGGAATGGAATGGAGTGAAATGCAATGGAATCAAATGGAGTCGAATGGAACCGAATGGAATGGAATGGAAGGGAATGGAATGGAATGGAATGGAATGGAATGGAATGGAATGGAATCAACCCGAGTAGAACGGAATGGAATGGAATGGAATGGAATGGAATGGAATGGAATGCAATGGAATGGAATGGAATGGAATGGAATGGAATTCATTGGAATGGAATGGAATGGAATTGAATGGAATTGAATGGAATGGAATCAACCCGAGTAGAACGGAATGGAATGTAATGGAATGGAATGGAATGGAAAGGAATGGAATTCAATGGAATGGAATTCAATGGAATAGAATGGAATGGAATGGAATGGAATGGAATGGAATGTAATTCAATAGAATAGAATGGAAGGGAATGGAAAGGAAAGGAAAGGAATGGAATGGAATGGAATGGAATCGAATGGAATCGAACGGAATCGAATGGAATGGAGTGGAATAGAATGGAATCAACCCGAATAGAACGGAACGGAACGGAACAGAACGGAACGGAACGGAATGGAATGGAGTGAAATGGAATGGAATCAAATGGAATCGAATGGAACCGAATGGAATGGAATGGAAGGGAATGGAATGCAATGGAATGGAATGGAATGGAATGGAATCAACCCGAGTAGAATGGAATGGACTGGAATGGAATGGAATGGAATGGAATGGAATGGAATGGAATGGAATGGAATCAACCCGAGTAGAACGGAATGGAAAGGAATGGAATGGAATGGAATGGAATGGAATGGAATGGAATGGAATCAACCCGAGTAGAACGGAATGGAATGGAATGGAATGGAATGGAATGTAATGGAATGGAATGGAATGGAATGGAATGGAATTCAATAGAATAGATTGGAATGGAATGGAATGGAATGGAATGGAATGAACCCGAGTAGAACGGAATGGAATGGAATTGAATTGAATGGAATGGAATGGAATGGAATGGAATGAAATGGAATCGAATGGAATGGAATGGAATGGAATGGAATGGAATGGAATCGAATGGAATGGAATGGAATGGAATCGAATGGAATGGAATGGAATGGAATGGAATGGAATGGAATGGAATGGAATGGAATGTAATCAACCCGAGTAGATTGGAATGCATTGGAATGGAATGAAATGGAATGGAATGGAATGGAATTCAATAGAATGGAATGGAATGGAATGGAATCAACCCGAGTAGAACGGAATGGAATGGAATGGAAAGGAATGGAATGGAATGGAATGGAATTCAATGGAATGGAACGGAATGGAATGGAATGGAATGGAATGGAATGGAATGGAATGGAATGGAATGGAATGGAATGGAATGGAATCAACCCGAGTAGATTGGAATGGATTGGAATGGAATGAAATGGAATGGAATGGAATTCAATGGAAAAAATGAAATGGAATGGAATGGAATGTAATGGAATGGAATAGAATCGAATGGAATCGAATGGAATCGAATGGAATGGAGTGGAATAGAATGGAATCAACCCGAGTAGAATGGAATGGAATGGAACGGAATGCAACGGAATGGAACGGAATGGAACGGAACGGAATGGAATGGAGTGAAATGGAATGGAATCGAATGGAATCGAACGGAACCGAATGGAATGGGAAGAAGAGAACGGAATGGAATGGAATGGAATGGAATGGAATGGAATGGAATCGAATGGAATCGAATGGAATCGAATGGAATGGAGTGGAAGAGTATGGAATCAACTCGAGTAGAACGGAATGGAATGGAACGGAATGGAACGGAATGGAACGGAATGAAACGGAACGGAATGGAATGGAGTGAAATGGAATGGAATCGAATGGAATCGAATGGAACCGAATGGAATGGAATGGAACGGAATGGAATGGAATGGACTGGAATGGAATGGAATCAACCCGAGTAGAACGGAATGGAATGGAATGGAATGGAATGGAATGGAATGGAATGGAATGGAATGGAATGGAATGGAATCGAATGGAATTGAATGGAATCGAATGGAATGGAATGGAATCGAATGTAATCAACCCGAGTAGAACGCAATGGAATGGAATGGAATGGAATGGAATGGAGTGGAATGGAATGGAATGGAATTGAGTGGAATGGAATGGAATGGAATGGAATGGAATGGAATGGAATGGAATGGAATGGAATGGAATGGAATGGAATGGAATTCAATGGAATGAAATGGAATGGAATGGAATCAACCCGAGTAGAACGGAATGGAATGGAATGGAAAGGAATGGAATGGAATGGAACGGAATGGAATGGAATGGAATGGAATTCAATGGAATGGAACGGAATGGAATGGAATGGAATGGAATCGAATGGAATGGAATGGAATGGAATGGAATGGAATGGAATGGAATCAACCCGAGTAGAACGGAATGGAATGGAATGGAATGGAATGGAATGGAATGGAACGGAATGGAAAGGAATGGAACGGAACGGAACGGAATGGAACGGAATTCAAAGGAATGGAACGGAATTAAATGGAATGGAACGGAATGGAACGGAATGGAACGGAATGGAACGGAATGGAATGGAATGGAATGGAACGGAATTCAATGGAATGGAATGGAATGGAATGGAATTAAATGGAATGGAATGGAATGGAATGGAATGGAATGGAATGGAATTCAATGGAATGGAATGGAATGCAATCGAATGGAATCGAATGGAATGGAATGGAATCGAATGGAATCGAATGGAATCGAATGGAATCGAATGGAATGGAATGGAATAGAATGGAATCAACCCGAGTAGAACGGAACGGAATGCAACGGAACGGAACGGAACGGAACGGAACGGAACGGATTGGAATGGAATGGAACGGAATTCAATGGAATGGAATGGAATGAAATGGAATTCAATGGAATGGAATGGAATGGAATGGAATGGAATGGAATGGAATCAACCCGAGTAGAATGGAATGGATTGGAATGGAATGGAATGGAATGGAATTGAATGGAATGGAATGGAATCGAATGGAATCGAATGGAATGGACTGGAATGAAATGGAATGGAATGGAATGGAATGGAATGGAATGGAATGGAATTCAATGGAATAGAATGAAATGGAATGGAATGGAAAGGAATGGAATGGAATGGAATGGAATCGAATGGAATCGAATGGAATCGAATGGAATGGAGTGGAATAGAATGGAATCAAAACGAATAGAACAGAACGGAACGGAACGGAACGGAACGGAACGGAATGGAATGGAGTGAAATGGAATGGAATCAAATGGAATCGAATGGAACAGAATGGAATGGAATGGAAGGGAATGGAATGCAATGGAATGGAATGGAATGGAATGGAATCAACCCGAGTAGAATGGAATGGACTGGAATGGAATGGAATGGAATGGAATGGAATGGAATCGAATGGAATGGAATGGAATGGAATGGAATGGAATCAACCCGAGTAGAACGGAATGGAATGGAATGGAATGGAATGGAATGGAATGGAATGGAATGGAATGGAATGGAATCAACCCGAGTAGAACGGAATGGAATGGAATGGAATGGAATGGAATTCAACGGAATGGAATTCAATGGAATAGAATGGAATGTAATGGAATGGAATGGAATGGAATGAACCCGAGTAGAACGGAATGGAATGGAATGGAATTGAATGGAATCGAATGGAATGGAATGGAATAGAATGGAATCAACTCGAGTAGAAAGGAATGGAATGGAATGGAATGGAATGGAAAGGAATGCAATGAAATGGAATGGAATGGAATGGAATCGAATGGAATGGAGTGGAATGATATGGAATGGAATGGAATGGAATGGAATGGAATGGAATGGAATGGAATGGAATGGAATGGAATCAACCCGAGTAGAATGGAATGGATTGGAATGGAATGGAATGGAATGGAATGGAATGGAATGGAATGGAATCGAATGGAATGGAAAGGAATGGAATGGACGCGAGTAGAACGGAATGGAATGGAATGGAATGGAATGGAATGGAATGGAATGGAATGGAATGGAATGAACCCGAGTAGAACGGAATGGAATGGAATGGAATGGAATGGAATGGAATGGAAATCAATAGAATAGAATGGATGGGAATGGAAAGGAATGGAAAGAAATGGAATGGAATGGAATCGAATCGAATGGAATCGAATGGAATCGAATGGAATGGAGTGGAATAGAATGGAATCAACCCGAATAGAACGGAACGGAACGGAACGGAACGGAACAGAACGGAATGGAATGGACTGAAATGGAATGGAATCGAATGGAATCGAATAGAACCGAATGGAATGGAATGGAAGGGAATGGAATGCAATGGAATGGAATGGAATGGAATGGAATCAACCCGAGTAGAATGGAATGGAATGGAATGGAATGGAATGGAATCGAATGGAATGGAATGGAATGGAATGGAATGGAATGGAATGGAATGGAATGGAATGGAATGGAATCAACCCGAGTAGAACGGAATGGAATGGAATGGAATGGAATGGAATGGAATGGAATGGAATCGAATGGAATCGAATGGAATCGAATGGAATCGAATGGAATGCAGTGGAAGAGAATGGAATCAACTCGAGTAGAACGGAATGGAATGCAACGGAATGGAACGGAATGGAACGGAATGAAACGGAAAGGAATGGAATGGAGTGAAATGGAATGGAATCGAATGGAATCGAATGGAACCGAACGGAATGGAATGGAACGGAATGGAATGGAATGGACTGGAATGGAATGGAATCAACCCTAGTAGAATGTAATGGATTGGAATGGAATGGAATGGAATGGAATGGAATGGAATCGAATGGAAGGGAATGGAATGGAATGGAATGGAATGGAATGGAATCAACCCGAGTAGAACGGAATGGAATGGAATGGAATGGAATGGAATGGAATGGAATGGAATGGAATGGAATGGAATGGAATGGAATGGAATGGAATTGAGTGGAATGGAATGGAATGGAATGGAATGGAATGGAATGGAATGGAATGGAATGGAATGGAATGGAATGGAATCAACACGAGTAGAACGGAATGGAATGGAATGGAATGGAATGGAATGGAATGGAATGGAATTCAATGGAATGGAATGGAATGGAATGGAATCAACACGAGTAGAACGGAATGGAATGGAATGGAATGGAACGGAATGGAATGGAATTCAATGGAATGGAACGGAATGGAATGGAATGGAATGGAATGGAATGGAATGGAATGGAATGGAGTGGAATGGAATGGAATGGAATGGAATGGAGTGGAATGGAATGGAATGGAATGGAATGGAATGGAATGGAATGGAATGGAATTCAATGGAATAGAATTGAATGGAATGGAATGGAATGGAATCAACCCGAGTAGAAAGGAATGGAACGGAATGGAATGGAATGGAATGGAATGGAATGGAATGGAATGGAATGCAATGAAATGGAATGGAATCGAATGGAATCGAATGGAATGGACTGTAATGAAATGGAATGGAATGGAATGGAATGGAATGGAATGGAATCGAATGGAAGGGAATGGAATGGAATGGAATGGAATGGAATGGAATCAACCCGAGTAGAACGGAATGGAATGGAATGGAATGGAATGGAATGGAATGGAATGGAATGGAGTGGAATGGAATGGAATGGAATGGAATTGAGTGGAATGGAATGGAATGGAATGGAATGGAGTGGAATGGAATGGAATGGAATGGAATGGAATCAACACGAGTAGAACGGAATGGAATGGAATGGAATGGAATGGAATGGAATGGAATGGAATTCAATGGAATGGAATGGAATGGAATGGAATCAACACGAGTAGAACGGAATGGAATGGAATGGAATGGAACGGAATGGAATGGAATTCAATGGAATGGAACGGAATGGAATGGAATGGAATGGAATGGAATGGAATGGAATGGAATGGAGTGGAATGGAATGGAATGGAATGGAATGGAGTGGAATGGAATGGAATGGAATGGAATGGAATGGAATGGAATGGAATGGAATGGAATTCAATGGAATAGAATTGAATGGAATGGAATGGAATGGAATCAACCCGAGTAGAAAGGAATGGAACGGAATGGAATGGAATGGAATGGAATGGAATGGAATGGAATGGAATGCAATGAAATGGAATGGAATCGAATGGAATCGAATGGAATGGACTGTAATGAAATGGAATGGAATGGAATGGAATGGAATGGAATGGAATGGAATGGAATGGAATGGAATTGAATGGAATCAACCCGAGTAGAATGGAATGGATTGGAATGGAATGGAATGGAATGGAATCGAATGGAATGGAATGGAATAGAAAGGAAAGGAAAGGAATGGAATGGATGCGAGTAGAACGGAACGGAATGGAATGGAATGGAAAGGAATGGAAAGGAATGGAATGGAATGGAATCAACCCGAGTAGATTGGAATGGATTGGAATGGAATAGAATGGAATCGAATGGAATGGAATGGCATGGAATGGAATGGAATGGAATCGAATGGAATGGAATGGAATGGAATGGAATCGAATGGAATCGAATGGAATGGAATGGAATGGAATGGAATCGAATGGAATGGAATGGAATGGAATCAACCCGAATAGATTGGAATGGATTGGAATGGAATAGAATGGAATGGAATGGAATGGAATGGAATCGAATGGAATCGAATGGAATCGAATGGAATGGAGTGGAATAGAATGGAATCAACCCGAGTAGAACGGAATGGAATGGAACGGAACGGAACGGAACGGAACGGAACGGAACGGAACCGAATGGAATGGAGTGAAATGGAATGGAATCGAATGGAACCGAATGGAATGGAAAGAAGGGAATTAAATGGAGTGGAATGGAATGGAATGGAATGGAATGGAATCAACCCGAGTAGAATGGAATGGATTGGAATGGAATGGAATGGAGTGGAATGGAATGGAATTCAATAGAATAGAATGGAATGGAATGGAATGGAATCGAATGGAATCGAATGGAATCGAATGGAATGGAGTGGAATAGAATGGAATCAACCTGAATAGAACGGAACGGAACGGAACGGAACGGAATGGAATTGAGTGAAATGGAATGGAATCGAATGGAATCGATAGGAACCGAATGGAATGGAATGGAAGGGAATGGAATGGAATGGAATGGAATCAACCCGAGTAGAATGGAATGGATTGGAATGGAATGGAATGGAATGGAATGGAATTCTATGGAATGGAATGGAATGGAATGGAAGGGAATGGAATCAACCCGAGTAGAACGGAATGGAATGGAATGGAATGGAATGGAATGGAATGGAATGGAATGGAATGGAATGGAATTCAATGGAATAGAATGGAATGGAATGGAATGGAATGGAATGAACCCGAATAGAACGGAATGGAATGGAATGGAATGGAATGGAATGGAATGGAATGGAATGGAATGGAATGGAATGGAATGGAATCCACCCGAGTAGAATGGAATGGATTGGAATGGAATGGAAAGGAATGGAATGGAATTCTATGGAATAGAATGAAATGAAATGGAATGGAATGGAATGGAATGGAATGGAATGGAATGGAATGGAATGGAATGGAATCAACACGAGTAGAACGGAGGAATGGAATGGAATGGAATGGAATGGAATAGAATGGAATGGATCTCAATGGAATGGAATGGAATGGAATGGAATCAACCCGAGTAGGACGGAATGGAATGGAATGGAATGGAATGGAATGGAATGGAATGGAATGGAATGGAATTCAATGGAATAGAATGGAATGGAATGGAATGGTATGGAATGAACCCGAATAGAACGGAATGGAATGGAATGGAATGGAATGGAATGGAATGGAATGGAATGGAATGGAATGGAATGGAATGGAATCAACCCGAGTAGAATGGAATGGATTGGAATGGAATGGAATGGAATGGAATGGAATTCTATGGAATAGAATGAAATGAAATGGAATGGAATGGAATGGAATGGAATGGAAAGGAATGGAATGGAATGGAATGGAATGGAATGGAATGGAATGGAATGGAATGAACCCGAGTAGAACGGAATGGAATGGAATGGAATGGAATGGAATGGAATGGAATGGAATGGAATTCAATAGAATAGAATGGAAGGGAATGGAAAGGAATGGAAAGGAATGGAATGGAATGGAATGGAATCGAATGGAATCGAACGGAATCGAATGGAATGGAGTGGAATAGAATGGAATCAACCCGAATAGAACGGAACGGAACGGAACAGAACGGAACGGAACGGAATGGAATGGAGTGAAATGGAATGGAATCAAATGGAATCGAATGGAACCGAATGGAATGGAATGGAAGTGAATGGAATGCAATGGAATGGAATGGAATGGAATGGAATCAACCCGAGTAGAATGGAATGGACTGGAATGGAATGGAATGGAATGGAATGGAATGGAATGGAATCGAATGGAATGGAATGGAATGGAATGAAATGGAATGGAATGGAATGGAATGGAATCAACCCGAGTAGAACGGAATGGAATGGAATGGAATGGAATGGAATGGAATGGAATGGAATGGAATGGAATGGAATGGAATGGAATGGAATGGAATGGAATCAACCCGAGTAGAACGGAATGGAATGGAATGGAATGGAATGGAATGGAATGGAATGGAATGGAATGGAATTCAATAGAATAGATTGGAATGGAATGGAATGGAATGGAATGAACCCGAGTAGAACGGAATGGAATGGAATGGAATTGAATGGAATGGAATGGAATGGAGTGGAATGGAATCGAATGGAATGGAATGGAATGGAATCGAATGGAATGGAATCGAATGGAATGGAAAGGAATGGAATCGAATGGAATGGAATGGAATGGAATGGAATGGAATGGAATGGAATGGAATGGAATGGAATGGAATCAACCCGAGTAGATTGGAATGGATTGGAATGGAATGAAATGGAATGGAATGGAATTCAATGGAAAAAATGAAATGGAATGGAATTGAATGGAAAGAATGGAATAGAATCGAATGGAATCGAATGGAATCGAATGGAATGGAGTGGAATAGAATGGAATCAACCCGAGTAGAATGGAATGGAATGGAACGGAATGGAACGGAATGGAACGGAATGGAACGGAACGGAATGGAATGGAGGGAAATGGAATGGAATCGAATGGAATCGAACGGAACCAAATGGAATGGGAAGAAGGGAACGGAATGGAATGGAATGGAATGGAATGGAATGGAATGGAATCAACCCGAGTAGAATGGAATGAATTGGAATGGAATGGAATGGAATGGAATGGAATTCAATGGAATAGAATGAAATGGAATGGAATGGAATGGAATGGAATGGAATCGAATGGAATCGAATGGAATCGAATGGAATGGAGAGGAAGAGAATGGAATCAACTCGAGTAGAACGGAATGGAATGGAACGGAATGGAACGGAATGGAACGGAATGAAACGGAACGGAATGGAATGGAGTGAAATGGAATGGAATCGAATGGAATCGAATGGAACCGAATGGAATGGAATGGAACGGAATGGAATGGAATGGACTGGAATGGAATGGAATCAACCCTAGTAGAATGTAATGGATTGGAATGGAATGGAATGGAATGGAATGGAATGGAATCGAAGGGAATCGAATGGAATGGAATGGAATGGAATGGAATGGAATGGAATCAACCCGAGTAGAACGGAATGGAATGGAATGGAATGGAATGGAATGGAATGGAATGGAATGGAATGGAATGGAATCGAATGGAATTGAATGGAATCAAATGGAATGGAATGGAATCGAATGTAATCAACCCGAGTAGAACGGAATGGAATGGAATGGAATGGAATGGAATGGAACGGAATGGAATGGAATTGAGTGGAATGGAATGGAATGGAATGGAATGGAATGGAATGGAATCAACACGAGTAGAACGGAATGGAATGGAATGGAATGGAATGGAATGGAATGGAATGGAATTCAATGGAATGGAATGGAATGGAATGGAATGGAATGGAATGGAATTCAATGGAATGGAATGGAATGGAATGGAATCAACCCGAGTAGAACGGAATGGAATGGAATGGAATGGAATGGAATGGAATGGAATGGAATGGAATGGAATGGAATCAACCCGAGTAGAACGGAATGGAATGGAATGGAAAGGAATGGAATGGAATGGAATGGAATGGAATGGAATTGAATGGAATTCAATGGAATGGAACGGAATGGAATGCAATGGAATGGAATGGAATGGAATGGAATGGAGTGGAATGGAATGGAATGGAATGGAATGGAATGGAATGGAATGTAATGGAATGGAATGGAATTCCATGGAATAGAATGGAATGGAATGGAATGGAATGGAATCAACCCGAGTAGAAAGGAATGGAACGGAATGGAATGGAATGGAATGGAATGGAATGGAATGGAATGGAATGGAATGGAATGCAATGAAGTGGAATGGAATCGAATGGAATCGAATCGAATGGACTGTAATGAAATGGAATGGAATGGAATGGAATGGAATGGAATGGAATGGAATGGAATGGAATGGAATGGAATTGAATGGAATCGAATGGAATGGAATGGAATCGAAAGGAATGGAAAGGAACGGAATGGACGCGAGTAGAACGGAATGGAATGGAATGGAATGGAATGGAATGGAATGGAATGGAATGGAATGAACCCGAGTAGAACGGAATGGAATGGAATGGAATGGAATGGAATGGAATGGAATGGAATGGAATGGAATGGAATGGAATCAACCCGAGTAGAATGGAATGGATAAGAATGGAATGGAATGGAATGGAATGTAATTCAATAGAATGGAATGGAGGGGAATGGAAAGGAATGGAATGGAATGGAATGGAATCGAATGGAATCGAATGGAATCGAATGGAATGGAGTGGAATAGAGTGGAATCAACCCGAATAGAACGGAACGGAACGGAACAGAACGGAATGGAATGGAGTGAAATGCAATGGAATCAAATGGAGTCGAATGGAACCGAATGGAATGGAATGGAAGGGAATGGAATGGAATGGAATGGAATGGAATGGAATGGAATGGAATGGAATGGAATGGAATGGAATCAACCCGAGTAGAACGGAATGGAATGGAATGGAATGGAATGGAATGGAATGGAATGGAATGGAATTCAATGGAATGGAATGGAATGGAATGGAATGGAATGGAATGGAATTCAATGGAATGGAATGGAATGGAATGGAATCAACCCGAGTAGAACGGAATGGAATGGAATGGAATGGAATGGAATGGAATGGAATGGAATGGAATGGAATGGAATGGAATGGAATCAACCCGAGTAGAACGGAATGGAATGGAATGGAATGGAATGGAATGGAATGGAACGGAATGGAATGGAATGGAATGAACCCGAGTAGAACGGAATGGAATGGAATGGAATGGAATGGAATGGAATGGAATGGAATGGAATGGAATGGAATGGAATGGAATGGAATCAACCCGAGTAGAATGGAATGGATAGGAATGGAATGGAATGGAATGGAATGTAATTCAATAGAATGGAATGGAGGGGAATGGAAAGGAATGGAATGGAATGGAATGGAATCGAATGGAATCGAATGGAATCGAATGGAATGGAGTGGAATAGAGTGGAATCAACCCGAATAGAACGGAACGGAACGGAACGGAACGGAATGGAATGGAGTGAAATGCAATGGAATCAAATGGAGTCGAATGGAACCGAATGGAATGGAATGGAAGGGAATGGAATGGAATGGAATGGAATGGAATGGAATGGAATGGAATGGAATGGAATGGAATCAACCCGAGTAGAACGGAATGGAATGGAATGGAATGGAATGGAATGGAATGGAATGCAATGGAATGGAATGGAATGGAATGGAATGGAATTCATTGGAATGGAATGGAATGGAATGGAATGGAATGGAATTGAATGGAATGGAATCAACCCGAGTAGAACGGAATGGAATGGAATGGAATGGAATGGAATGGAATGGAAAGGAATGGAATTCAATGGAATGGAATTCAATGGAATAGAATGGAATGGAATGGAATGGAATGGAATGGAATGTATTTCAATAGAATAGAATGGAAGGGAATGGAAAGGAAAGGAAAGGAATGGAATGGAATGGAATGGAATCGAATGGAATCGAACGGAATCGAATGGAATGGAGTGGAATAGAATGGAATCAACCCGAATAGAACGGAACGGAACGGAACAGAACGGAACGGAACGGAATGGAATGGAGTGAAAAGGAATGGAATCAAATGGAATCGAATGGAACCTAATGGAATGGAATGGAAGGGAATGGAATGCAATGGAATGGAATGGAATGGAATGGAATCAACCCGAGTAGAATGGAATGGACTGGAATGGAATGGAATGGAATGGAATGGAATGGAATGGAATGGAATGGAATGGAATCAACCCGAGTAGAACGGAATGGAATGGAATGGAATGGAATGGAATGGAATGGAATGGAATGGAATGGAATGGAATGGAATGGAATGGAATCAACACGAGTAGAGCGGAATGGAATGGAATGGAATGGAATGGAATGGAATGGAATGGAATGGAATGGAATTCAATAGAATAGATTGGAATGGAATGGAATGGAATGAACCCGAGTAGAACGGAATGGAATGGAATTGAATTGAATGGAATGGAATGGAATGGAATGGAATGGAATGGAATGGAATGGAATCGAATGGAATGGAATGGAATGGAATGGAATGGAATGGAATGGAATGGAATGGAATCGAATGGAATGGAATGGAATGGAATCGAATGGAATGGAATGGAATGGAATGGAATGGAATGGAATGGAATGGAATGGAATGGAATGGAATCAACCCGAGTAGATTGGAATGGATTGGAATGGAATGAAATGGAATGGAATGGAATTCAATGGAAAAAATGAAATGGAATGGAATGGAATGGAATGGAATGGAATGGAATAGAATCGAATGGAATCGAATGGAATCGAATGGAATGGAGTGGAATAGAATGGAATCAACCCGAGTAGAATGGAATGGAATGGAACGGAATGGAACGGAATGGAACGGAATGGAACGGAACGGAATGGAATGGTGGGAAATGGAATGGAATCGAATGGAATCGAACGGAACAAAATGGAATGGGAAGAAGGGAACGGAATGGAATGGAATGGAATGGAATGGAATGGAATCAACCTGAGTAGAATGGAATGGATTGGAATGGAATGGAATGGAATGGAATGGAATTCAATGGAATAGAATGAAATTGAATGGAATGGAATGGAATGGAATGGAATGGAATGGAATGGAATCGAATGGAATCGAATGGAATGGAGTGGAAGAGAATGGAATCAACTCGAGTAGAACGGAATGGAATGGAACGGAATGGAACGGAATGGAACGGAATGAAACGGAACGGAATGGAATGGAGTGAAATGGAATGGAATCGAATGGAATCGAATGGAACCGAATGGAATGGAATGGAACGGAATGGAATGGAATGGACTGGAATGGAATGGAATCAACCCTAGTAGAATGTAATGGATTGGAATGGAATGGAATGGAATGGAATGGAATTGAGTGGAATGGAATGGAATGGAATGGAATGGAATGGAATGGAATGGAATGGAATGGAATCAACACGAGTAGAACGGAATGGAATGGAATGGAATGGAATGGAATGGAATGGAATGGAATGGAATGGAATTCCATGGAATGGAATGGAATGGAATGGAATCAACCCTAGTAGAACGGAATGGAATGGAATGGAAAGGAATGGAATGGAATGGAATGGAATTCAATGGAATGGAACGGAATGGAATGGAATGGAATGGAATGGAATGGAATGGAATGGAATGGAATCAACCCGAGTAGATTGGAATGGATTGGAATGGAATGAAATGGAATGGAATGGAATTCAATGGAAAAAATGAAATGGAATGGAATGGAATGGAATGGAATGGAATAGAATCGAATGGAATCGAATGGAATCGAATGGAATGGAGTGGAATAGAATGGAATCAACCCGAGTAGAATGGAATGGAATTGAACGGAATGGAACGGAATGGAACGGAATGGAACGGAACGGAATGGAATGGAGTGAAATGGAATGGAATCGAATGGAATCGAACGGAACCGAATGGAATGGGAAGAAGAGAACGGAATGGAATGGAATGGAATGGAATGGAATGGAATCAACCCGAGTAGAATGGAATGGATTGGAATGGAATGGAATGGAATGGAATGGAATCGAATGGAATCGAATGGAATCGAATGGAATGGAGTGGAAGAGAATGGAATCAACTCGAGTAGAACGGAATGGAATGGAACGGAATGGAACGGAATGGAACGGAATGAAACGGAACGGAATGGAATGGAGTGAAATGGAATGGAATCGAATGGAATCGAATGGAACCGAATGGAATGGAATGGAACGGAATGGAATGGAATGGACTGGAATGGAATGGAATCAACCCGAGTAGAACGGAATGGAATAGAATGGAATGGAATGGAATGGAATGGAATGGAATGGAATGGAATGGAATCGAATGGAATTGAATGGAATCGAATGGAATGGAATGGAATCGAATGTAATCAACCCGAGTAGAACGCAATGGAATGGAATGGAATGGAATGGAATGGAGTGGAATGGAATGGAATGGAATTGAGTGGAATGGAATGGAATGGAATGGAATGGAATGGAATGGAATGGAATGGAATCAACACGAGTAGAACGGAATGGAATGGAATGGAATGGAATGGAATGGAATGGAATGGAATTCAATGGAATGAAATGGAATGGAATGGAATCAACCCGAGTAGAACGGAATGGAATGGAATGGAAAGGAATGGAATGGAATGGAATGGAATGGAATGGAATGGAATGGAATTCAATGGAATGGAACGGAATGGAATGGAATGGAATGGAATGGAATGGAATGGATTGGAATGGAATGGAATGGAATGGAATGGAATGGAATGGAATGGAATGGAATGGAATGGAATTCAATGGAATAGAATGGAATGGAATGGAATGGAATGGAATCAACCCGAGTAGAAAGGAATGGAACGGAATGGAATGGAATGGAATGGAATGGAATGGAATGGAATGGAATGGAATGGAATGGAATGGAATGCAATGAAGTGGAATGGAATCGAATGGAATCGAATCGAATGGACTGTAATGAAATGGAATGGAATGGAATGGAATGGAATGGAATGGAATGGAATGGAATGGAATGGAATGGAATTGAATGGAATCAACCCGAGTAGAATGGAATGGATTGGAATGGAATGGAATGGAATGGAATCGAATGGAATGGAATGGAATCGAAAGGAATGGAAAGGAATGGAATGGACGTGAGTAGAACGGAATGGAATGGAATGGAATGGAATGGAATGGAATGGAATGGAATGGAATGAACCCGAGTAGAACGGAATGGAATGGAATGGAATGGAATTGAATGGAATGGAATGGAATGGAATGGAATGGAATGGAATGGAATCAACCCGGGTAGAATGGAATGGATAGGAATGGAATGGAATGGAATGGAATGTAATTCAATAGAATGGAATGGAGGGGAATGGAAAGGAATGGAATGGAATGGAATGGAATCGAATGGAATCGAATGGAATCGAATGGAATGGAGTGGAATAGAGTGGAATCAACCCGAATAGAACGGAACGGAACGGAAAGGAACGGAATGGAATGGAGTGAAATGGAATGGAATCAAATGGAGTAGAATGGAACCGAATGGAATGGAATGGAAGGGAATGGAATGGAATGGAATGGAATGGAATGGAATGGAATGGAATGGAATGGAATGGAATCAACCCGAGTAGAACGGAATGGAATGGAATGGAATGGAATGGAATGGAATGGAATGCAATGGAATGGAATGGAATGGAATGGAATGGAATTCATTGGAATGGAATGGAATGGAATGGAATGGAATTGAATGGAATGGAATCAACCCGAGTAGAACGGAATGGAATGGAATGGAATGGAATGGAATGGAATGGAATGGAATTCGATGGAATGGAATTCAATGGAATAGAATGGAATGGAATGGAATGGAATGGAATGAACCCGAGTAGAACGGAATGGAATGGAATGGAATTGAACGGAATGGAATGGAATGGAATGGAATGGAATCGAATGGAATCGAATGGAATGCAATGGAATGGAATGGAATGGAATGGAATGGAATGGAATGGAATGGAATCGAATGGAATCGAATGGAATCGAATGGAATGGAATGGAATGGAATGGAAAGGAATGGAAAGGAATGGAATGGAATGGAATCAACCCGAGTAGATTGGAATGGATTGGAATGGAATGGAATGGAATGGAATGGAATTCAATGGAAAAAATGAAATGGAATTGAATGGAATGGAATATAATGGAATCGAATGGAATGGAATGGAATGGAATGGAATGGAATGGAATGGAATGGAATGGAATGGAATGGAATCGAATGGAATGGAATGGAATGGAATGGAATCGAATGGATTCGAATGGAATGGAATGGAGTGGAATGGAATGGAATGGAATGGAATGGAATCAACCCGAGTAGATTGGAATGGAATGGAATTGAATGGAATGGAATCAACCCGAGTAGATAGGAATGGATAGGAATGGAATGGATTGGAACGGAAAGGAATGGAATGGAATCGAATGGAATCGAATGGAATCGAATGGAATGGAGAGGAATAGAATGGAATCAACTCGAATACAACGGAATGGAATGGAACGGAACGGAACGGAACGGAACGGAACCGAATGGAATGGAGTGAAATGGAATGGAATCGAATGGAATCGAATGGAACCGAATGGAATGGAAAGAAGGGAATTAAGTGGAGTGGAATGGAATGGAATGGAATGGAATGGAATCAACCCGAGTAGAATGGAATGGATTGGAATGGAATGGAATGGAGTGGAATGGAATGGAATTCAATAGAATAGAATGGAATGGAATGGAATGGAATGGAATGGAATGGAATGGAATGGAATGGAATCGAATGGAATGGAGTGGAATAGAATGGAATCAACCTGAATAGAACGGAACGAAACGGAACGGAACGGAACGGAACGGAATGGAATTGAGTGAAATGGAATGGAATCGAATGGAATCGATAGGAACCGAATGGAATGGAATGGAAGGGAATGGAATGGAATGGAATGGAATGGAATGGAATGGAATCAACCCGAGTAGAATGGAATGGATTGGAATGGAATGGAATGGAGTGGAATGGAATGGAGTGGAATGGAATGGAATGGAATAGAATGGAATGGAATGGAATGGAATGGAATGGAATGGAATGGAATGGAATGGAATGGAATCAACCCGAGTAGATTGGAATGGATTGGAATGGAATGAAATGGAATGGAATGGAATTCAATGGAAAAAATGAAATGGAATGGAATGGAATGGAATGGAATGGAATAGAATCGAATGGAATCGAATGGAATCGAATGGAATGGAGTGGAATAGAATGGAATCAACCCGAGTAGAATGGAATGGAATTGAACGGAATGGAACGGAATGGAACGGAATGGAACGGAACGGAATGGAATGGAGTGAAATGGAATGCAATCGAATGGAATCGAACGGAACCGAATGGAATGGGAAGAAGAGAACGGAATGGAATGGAATGGAATGGAATGGAATGGAATCAACCCGAGTAGAATGGAATGGATTGGAATGGAATGGAATGGAATGGAATGGAATCGAATGGAATCGAATGGAATCGAATGGAATGGAGTGGAAGAGAATGGAATCAACTCGAGTAGAACGGAATGGAATGGAACGGAATGGAACGGAATGGAACGGAATGAAACGGAACGGAATGGAATGGAGTGAAATGGAATGGAATCGAATGGAATCGAATGGAACCGAATGGAATGGAATGGAACGGAATGGAATGGAATGGACTGGAATGGAATGAAATCAACCCGAGTAGAACGGAATGGAATAGAATGGAATGGAATGGAATGGAATGGAATGGAATGGAATGGAATCGAATGGAATTGAATAGAATCGAATGGAATGGAATGGAATCGAATGTAATCAACCCGAGTAGAACGCAATGGAATGGAATGGAATGGAATGGAATGGAGTGGAATGGAATGGAATGGAATTGAGTGGAATGGAATGGAATGGAATGGAATGGAATGGAATGGAATGGAATGGAATGGAATCAACACGAGTAGAACGGAATGGAATGGAATGGAATGGAATGGAATGGAATGGAATGGAATGGAATTCAATGGAATGAAATGGAATGGAATGGAATCAACCCGAGTAGAACGGAATGGAATGGAATGGAAAGGAATGGAATGGAATGGAATGGAATGGAATGGAATGGAATGGAATGGAATTCAATGGAATGGAACGGAATGGAATGGAATGGAATGGAATGGAATGGATTGGAATGGAATGGAATGGAATGGAATGGAATGGAATGGAATGGAATTCAATGGAATAGAATGGAATGGAATGGAATGGAATGGAATCAACCCGAGTAGAAAGGAATGGAACGGAATGGAATGGAATGGAATGGAATGGAATGGAATGGAATGGAATGGAATGGAATGGAATGGAATGGAATGCAATGAAGTGGAATGGAATCGAATGGAATCGAATCGAATGGACTGTAATGAAATGGAATGGAATGGAATGGAATGGAATGGAATGGAATGGAATGGAATGGAATTGAATGGAATCAACCCGAGTAGAATGGAATGGATTGGAATGGAATGGAATGGAATGGAATCGAATGGAATGGAATGGAATCGAAAGGAATGGAAAGGAATGGAATGGACGTGAGTAGAACGGAATGGAATGGAATGGAATGGAATGGAATGGAATGGAATGGAATGGAATGGAATGGAATGAACCCGAGTAGAACGGAATGGAATGGAATGGAATGGAATTGAATGGAATGCAATGGAATGGAATGGAATGGAATGGAAAGGAATGGAATCAACCCGGGTAGAATGGAATGGATAGGAATGGAATGGAATGGAATGGAATGTAATTCAATAGAATGGAATGGAGGGGAATGGAAAGGAATGGAATGGAATGGAATGGAATCGAATGGAATCGAATGGAATCGAATGGAATGGAGTGGAATAGAGTGGAATCAACCCGAATAGAACGGAACGGAACGGAACGGAACGGAATGGAATTGAGTGAAATGGAATGGAATCAAATGGAGTAGAATGGAACCGAATGGAATGGAATGGAAGGGAATGGAATGGAATGGAATGGAATGGAATGGAATGGAATGGAATGGAATGGAATCAACCCGAGTAGAACGGAATGGAATGGAATGGAATGGAATGGAATGGAATGGAATGCAATGGAATGGAATGGAATGGAATGGAATGGAATTCATTGGAATGGAATGGAATGGAATGGAATGGAATTGAATGGAATGGAATCAACCCGAGTAGAACGGAATGGAATGGAATGGAATGGAATGGAATGGAATGGAATGGAATTCGATGGAATGGAATTAAATGGAATAGAATGGAATGGAATGGAATTCGATGGAATGGAATTCAATGGAATAGAATGGAATAGAATGGAATGGAATGGAATGAACCCGAGTAGAACGGAATGGAATGGAATGGAACTGAACGGAATGGAATGGAATGGAATGGAATGGAATCGAATGGAATCGAATGGAATGCAATGGAATGGAATGGAATGGAATGGAATGGAATGGAATGGAATCGAATGGAATCGAATGGAATCGAATGGAATGGAATGGAATGGAATGGAAAGGAATGGAAAGGAATGGAATGGAATGGAATCAACCCGAGTAGATTGGAATGGATTGGAATGGAATGGAATGGAATGGAATGGAATTCAATGGAAAAAATGAAATGGAATTGAATGGAATGGAATGGAATGGAATCGAATGGAATGGAATGGAATGGAATGGAATGGAATGGAATCGAATGGAATGGAATGGAATGGAATGGAATCGAATGGATTCGAATGGAATGGAATGGAGTGGAATGGAATGGAATGGAATGGAATGGAATCAACCCGAGTAGATTGGAATGGAATGGAATTGAATGGAATGGAATCAACCCGAGTAGATAGGAATGGATAGGAATGGAATGGATTGGAACGGAAAGGAATGGAATGGAATCGAATGGAATCGAATGGAATCGAATGGAATGGAGAGGAATAGAATGGAATCAACTCGAATACAACGGAATGGAATGGAACGGAACGGAACGGAACGGAACGGAACCGAATGGAATGGAGTGAAATGGAATGGAATCGAATGGAATCGAATGGAACCGAATGGAATGGAAAGAAGGGAATTAAGTGGAGTGGAATGGAATGGAATGGAATGGAATGGAATCAACCCGAGTAGAATGGAATGGATTGGAATGGAATGGAATGGAGTGGAATGGAATGGAATTCAATAGAATAGAATGGAATGGAATGGAATGGAATGGAATGGAATTGATTCGAATGGAATGGAATGGAATGGAATGGAATGGAATGGTATCGAAAGGAATGGAATGGAATGGAATGCAATGGAATGGAATCGAATGGAATGGAATGGAATGGAATGGAATGGAATGGAATGGAATGGAATGGAATGGAATGGAATGGAATCAACCCGAGTAGAATGGAGTGGATTGGAATGGAATGGAATGGAATGGAATGGACTTCAATGGAATAGAATGGAATGGAATGGAATGGAATGGAATGGAATGGAATAGAATGGAATCGGATGGAATGGAGTGGAATGGAATGGAATGGAATGGAATGGAATGGAATGGAATCGAATGGAATGGAATTGAATGGAATGGAATGGAATGGAATGGAATGGAATGGAATCAACCCGAGTAGAACGGAATGGAATGGAATGGAATGGAATGGAATGGAATGGAATGGAATGGAATGGAATTCAATGGAATAGAATGGAATGGAATGGAATGGAATGGAATGGAATGGAATTGAATCGAATGGAATGGAATGGAATGGAATGGAATGGAATGGAATGGAATGGAATGGAATGTAATCAACCCGAGTAGAACGGAATGGATTGGAATGGAAAGGAATGGAATGGAATGGAATGGAATGAATGGAATGGAATGGAATGGAATTGAATCGAATGGAATCGAATGGAATCGAATGGAATTGAACGGAATGGAATGGAATGGAATGGAATGGAATGGAATCAACCCGAGTAGAATGGAGTGGATTGGAATGGAATGGAATGGACTTCAATGGAATATAATGGAATGGAATGGAATGGAATTGAATGGAATGGAATGGAATGTAATGTAATGGAATGGAATCGAATGGAATCGAATGGAATGGAATGGAATGGAATGGAATGGAATGGAATGGAATGGAATTCAATGGAATAGAATGGAATGGAATGAAATGGAATGGAATAAACCCGAGAAGAATGGAATGGATTGTAATGGAATGGAATGGAATGGAATGGAAAGGAATGGAATGGAATGGAATCGAATGGAATGGAATGGAATGGAATGGAGTGGAATGGAATGGAATGGAATCAACCCGAGTAGAAAGGAATGGAATGGAATGGAATGGAATGGAAAGGAATGGAATGGAATGGAATGGAATTCAATGGTATGGAATGGAATGGAATGGAAGGGAATGGAATCAACCCGAGTAGAACGGAATGGAATGGAATGGAATGGAATGGAATGGAATGGAATGGAATGGAATGGAATGGAATGGAATGGAATTCAATGGAATAGAATGGAATGGAATGGAATGGAATGGAAAGAACCCGAGTAGAACGGAATGGAATGGAATGGAATGGAATGGAATGGAATGGAATGGAATGGAATGCAATGAAGTGGAATGGAATCGAATGGAATCGAATCGAATGGACTGTAATGAAATGGAATGGAATGGAATGGAATGGAATGGAATGGAATGGAATTGAATGGAATCAACCCGAGTAGAATGGAATGGATTGGAATGGAATGGAATGGAATGGAATCGAATGGAATGGAATGGAATCGAAAGGAATGGAAAGGAATGGAATGGACGTGAGTAGAACGGAATGGAATGGAATGGAATGGAATGGAATGGAATGGAATGGAATGGAATGAACCCGAGTAGAACGGAATGGAATGGAATGGAATGGAATTGAATGGAATGGAATGGAATGGAATGGAATGGAATGGAATGGAATGGAATGGAATGGAATCAACCCGGGTAGAATGGAATGGATAGGAATGGAATGGAATGGAATGGAATGTAATTCAATAGAATGGAATGGAGGGGAATGGAAAGGAATGGAATGGAATGGAATGGAATCGAATGGAATCGAATGGAATCGAATGGAATGGAGTGGAATAGAGTGGAATCAACCCGAATAGAACGGAACGGAACGGAACGGAACGGAATGGAATGGAGTGAAATGGAATGGAATCAAATGGAGTAGAATGGAACCGAATGAAATGGAATGGAAGGGAATGGAATGGAATGGAATGGAATGGAATGGAATGGAATGAACCCGAGTAGAACGGAATGGAATGGAATGGAATGGAATGGAATGGAATGGAATGCAATTGAATGGAATGGAATGGAATGGAATGGAATTCATTGGAATGGAATGGAATGGAATGGAATGGAATTGAATGGAATGGAATCAACCCGAGTAGAACGGAATGGAATGGAATGGAATGGAATGGAATGGAATGGAATGGAAGGGAATTCGATGGAATGGAATTAAATGGAATAGAATGGAATGGAATGGAATTCGATGGAATGGAATTCAATGGAATAGAATGGAATAGAATGGAATGGAATGGAATGAACCCGAGTAGAACGGAATGGAATGGAATGGAACTGAACGGAATGGAATGGAATGGAATGGAATGGAATCGAATGGAATCGAATGGAATGCAATGGAATGGAATGGAATGGAATGGAATGGAATGGAATGGAATGGAATCGAATGGAATCGAATGGAATCGAATGGAATGGAATGGAATGGAATGGAAAGGAATGGAAAGGAATGGAATGGAATGGAATCAACCCGAGTAGATTGGAATGGATTGGAATGGAATGGAATGGAATGGAATGGAATTCAATGGAAAAAATGAAATGGAATTGAATGGAATGGAATGGAATGGAATCGAATGGAATGGAATGGAATGGAATGGAATGGAATGGAATGGAATGGAATGGAATCGAATGGAATGGAATGGAATGGAATGGAATCGAATGGATTCGAATGGAATGGAATGGAGTGGAATGGAATGGAATGGAATGGAATGGAATCAACCCGAGTAGATTGGAATGGAATGGAATTGAATGGAATGGAATCAACCCGAGTAGATAGGAATGGATAGGAATGGAATGGATTGGAACGGAAAGGAATGGAATGGAATCGAATGGAATCGAATGGAATCGAATGGAATGGAGAGGAATAGAATGGAATCAACTCGAATACAACGGAATGGAATGGAACGGAACGGAACGGAACGGAACGGAACCGAATGGAATGGAGTGAAATGGAATGGAATCGAATGGAATCGAATGGAACCGAATGGAATGGAAAGAAGGGAATTAAGTGGAGTGGAATGGAATGGAATGGAATGGAATGGAATCAACCCGAGTAGAATGGAATGGATTGGAATGGAATGGAATGGAGTGGAATGGAATGGAATTCAATAGAATAGAATGGAATGGAATGGAATGGAATGGAATGGAATGGAATGGAATCGAATGGAATCGAATGGAATCGAATGGAATGGAGTGGAATAGAATGGAATCAACCTGAATAGAACGGAACGAAACGGAACGGAACGGAACGGAATGGAATTGAGTGAAATGGAATGGAATCGAATGGAATCGATAGGAACCGAATGGAATGGAATGGAAGGGAATGGAATGGAATGGAATGGAATGGAATGGAATGGAATCAACCCGAGTAGAATGGAATGGATTGGAATGGAATGGAATGGAGTGGAATGGAATGGAGTGGAATGGAATGGAATGGAATAGAATGGAATCGAATGGAATCGAATGGAATTGAATGGAATGGAATGGAATAGAATGGAATCAACCCGAGTAGAAAGGAATGGAATGGAATGGAATGGAATGGAATGGAATGGAATGGAATGGAATGGAATGGAATGGAATGGAATGGAATGGAATTCAATGGAATAGAATGGAATGGAATGGAATGGAATGGAATTAACCCGAGTTGAACGGAATGGAATGGAATGGGATGGAATGGAATGGAATGGAATGGAAAGGAATGGAATGGAATGGAATGGAATGGAATGGAATTGATTCGAATGGAATGGAATGGAATGGAATGGAATGGAATGGTATCGAAAGGAATGGAATGGAATGGAATGCAATGGAATGGAATCGAATGGAATGGAATGGAATGGAATGGAATGGAATGGAATGGAATGGAATGGAATCAACCCGAGTAGAATGGAGTGGATTGGAATGGAATGGAATGGAATGGAATGGACTTCAATGGAATAGAATGGAAAGGAATGGAATGGAATGGAATGGAATGGAATAGAATGGAATCGGATGGAATGGAGTGGAATGGAATGGAATGGAATGGAATGGAATGGAATGGAATCGAATGGAATGGAATTGAATGGAATGGAATGGAATGGAATGGAATGGAATCAACCCGAGTAGAACGGAATGGAATGGAATGGAATGGAATGGAATGGAATGGAATGGAATGGAATTCAATGGAATAGAATGGAATGGAATGGAATAGAATGGAATGGAATGGAATTGAATCGAATGGAATGGAATGGAAAGGAATGGAATGGAATGGAATGGAATGGAATGTAATCAACCCGAGTAGAACGGAATGGATTGGAATGGAAAGGAATGGAATGGAATGGAATGGAATGAATGGAATGGAATGGAATGGAATTGAATCGAATGGAATCGAATGGAATCGAATGGAATGGAACGGAATGGAATGGAATGGAATGGAATGGAATGGAATCAACCCGAGTAGAATGGAGTGGATTGGAATGGAATGGAATGGACTTCAATGGAATATAATGGAATGGAATGGAATGGAATTGAATGGAATGGAATGGAATGTAATGTAATGGAATGGAATCGAATGGAATCGAATGGAATGGAATGGAATGGAATGGAATGGAATCGAATGGAATGGAACGGAATGGAATGGAATGGAATGGAATGGAATGGAATGGAATGGAATGGAATTCAATGGAATAGAATGGAATGGAATGAAATGGAATGGAATAAACCCGAGAAGAATGGAATGGATTGTAATGGAATGGAATGGAATGGAATGGAATGGAATGGAATGGAATGGAATCGAATGGAATGGAATGGAATGGAACGGAGTGGAATGGAATGGAATGGAATCAACCCGAGTAGAAAGGAATGGAATGGAATGGAATGGAATGGAAAGGAACGGAATGGAATGGAATGGAATGGAATGGAATGGAATGGAATGGAACGGAATGGAATGGAATGGAATCAACCCGAGTAGAATGGAATGGTTTGGAATGGAATGGAATGGAATGGAATGGAATTCTATGGAATAGAATGAAATGAAATGGAATGGAATGGAATGGAATGGAATGGAATGGAAAGGAATGGAATGGAATGGAATGGAATGGAATGGAATGGAATGGAATGGAATGAACCCGAGTAGAACGGAATGGAATGGAATGGAATGGAATGGAATGGAATGTAATTCAATAGAATAGAATGGAAGGGAATGGAAAGGAATGTAAAGGAATGGAATGGAATGGAATGGAATCGAATGGAATCGAATGGAATCGAATGGAATGGAGTGGAATAGAATGGAATCAACCCGAATAGAACGGAACGGAAAGGAACAGAACGGAACGGAACGGAATGGAATGGAGTGAAATGGAATGGAATCAAATGGAATCGAATGGAACCGAATGGAATGGAATGGAATGGAATGGAATGGAATGGAATGGAATGGAATGGAATGGAATGGAATGGAATCAACCCGAGTAGAACGGAATGGAATGGAATGGAATGGAATGGAATGGAATGGAATGGAATGGAATGGAAAGGAATGGAATCAACCCGAGTAGAACGGAATGGAATGGAATGGAATGGAATGGAATGGAATGGAATGGAATGGAATGGAATGGAATGGAATGGAATGGAATGGAATTCAATGGAATAGAATGGAATGGAATGGAATGGAATGGAATGGAATGGAATGGAATGAACCCGAGTAGAACGGAATGGAATGGAATGGAATTGAATGGAATGGAATGGAATGGAATGGAATGGAATCGAATGGAATCGAATGGAATGGAATGGAATGGAATGGAATGGAATGGAATGGAATGGAATCGAATGGAATGGAATGGAATGGGATCAACCCGAGTAGATTGGAATGGATTGGAATGGAATGAAATGGAATGGAATGGAATTCAATGGAAAAAATGAAATGGAATGGAATGGAATGGAATGGAATGGAATAGAATCGAATGGAATCGAATGGAATCGAATGGAATGGAGTGGAATAGAATGGAATCAACCCGAGTAGAATGGAATGGAATGGAACGGAACGGAACGGAACGGAACGGAACGGAACGGAATGGAATGGAGTGAAATGGAATGGAATCGAATGGAATCGAATGGAACCGAATGGAATGGAAAGAAGGGAACGGAATGGAATGGAATGGAATGGAATCAACCCGAGTAGAATGGAATGGATTGGAATGGAAAGGAATGGAATGGAAAGGAATTCAATGGAATAGAATGAAATGGAATGGAATGGAATGGAATGGAATGGAATCGAATGGAATCGAATGGAAAGAAGTGGAAGAGAATGGAATCAACTCGAGTAGAACGGAATGGAATGCAACGGAATGGAACGGAATGGAACGGAATGAAACGGAACGGAATGGAATGGAGTGAAATGGAATGGAATTGAATGGAATCGAATGGAACCGAATGGAATGGAGTGGAACGGAATGGAATGGAATGGACGGGAATGGAATGGAATCATCCCTAGTAGAATGTAATGGATTGGAATGGAATGGAATGGAATGGAATGGAATCGAATGGAATCGAATGGAATCGAATGGAATCGAATGGAACAGAATGGAATGGAATGGAATGGAATCAACCCGAGTAGAACGGAATGGAATGGAATGGAATGGAATGGAATGGAATGAACCCGAGTAGAACGGAATGGAATGGAATGGAACTGAACGGAATGGAATGGAATGGAATGGAATGGAATCGAATGGAATCGAATGGAATGCAATGGAATGGAATGGAATGGAATGGAATGGAATGGAATGGAATGGAATCGAATGGAATCGAATGGAATCGAATGGAATGGAATGGAATGGAATGGAAAGGAATGGAAAGGAATGGAATGGAATGGAATCAACCCGAGTAGATTGGAATGGATTGGAATGGAATGGAATGGAATGGAATGGAATTCAATGGAAAAAATGAAATGGAATTGAATGGAATGGAATGGAATGGAATCGAATGGAATGGAATGGAATGGAATGGAATGGAATGGAATGGAATGGAATGGAATCGAATGGAATGGAATGGAATGGAATGGAATCGAATGGATTCGAATGGAATGGAATGGAGTGGAATGGAATGGAATGGAATGGAATGGAATCAACCCGAGTAGATTGGAATGGAATGGAATTGAATGGAATGGAATCAACCCGAGTAGATAGGAATGGATAGGAATGGAATGGATTGGAACGGAAAGGAATGGAATGGAATCGAATGGAATCGAATGGAATCGAATGGAATGGAGAGGAATAGAATGGAATCAACTCGAATACAACGGAATGGAATGGAACGGAACGGAACGGAACGGAACGGAACCGAATGGAATGGAGTGAAATGGAATGGAATCGAATGGAATCGAATGGAACCGAATGGAATGGAAAGAAGGGAATTAAGTGGAGTGGAATGGAATGGAATGGAATGGAATGGAATCAACCCGAGTAGAATGGAATGGATTGGAATGGAATGGAATGGAGTGGAATGGAATGGAATTCAATAGAATAGAATGGAATGGAATGGAATGGAATGGAATGGAATGGAATGGAATCGAATGGAATCGAATGGAATCGAATGGAATGGAGTGGAATAGAATGGAATCAACCTGAATAGAACGGAACGAAACGGAACGGAACGGAACGGAATGGAATTGAGTGAAATGGAATGGAATCGAATGGAATCGATAGGAACCGAATGGAATGGAATGGAAGGGAATGGAATGGAATGGAATGGAATGGAATCAACCCGAGTAGAATGGAATGGATTGGAATGGAATGGAATGGAGTGGAATGGAATGGAGTGGAATGGAATGGAATGGAATAGAATGGAATCGAATGGAATCGAATGGAATTGAATGGAATGGAATGGAATAGAATGGAATCAACCCGAGTAGAAAGGAATGGAATGGAATGGAATGGAATGGAATGGAATGGAATGGAATGGAATGGAATGGAATGGAATGGAATGGAATGGAATTCAATGGAATAGAATGGAATGGAATGGAATGGAATGGAATTAACCCGAGTTGAACGGAATGGAATGGAATGGGATGGAATGGAATGGAATGGAATGGAAAGGAATGGAATGGAATGGAATGGAATGGAATGGAATTGATTCGAATGGAATGGAATGGAATGGAATGGAATGGAATGGTATCGAAAGGAATGGAATGGAATGGAATGCAATGGAATGGAATCGAATGGAATGGAATGGAATGGAATGGAATGGAATGGAATGGAATGGAATGGAATCAACCCGAGTAGAATGGAGTGGATTGGAATGGAATGGAATGGAATGGAATGGACTTCAATGGAATAGAATGGAAAGGAATGGAATGGAATGGAATGGAATGGAATAGAATGGAATCGGATGGAATGGAGTGGAATGGAATGGAATGGAATGGAATGGAATGGAATGGAATCGAATGGAATGGAATTGAATGGAATGGAATGGAATGGAATGGAATGGAATCAACCCGAGTAGAACGGAATGGAATGGAATGGAATGGAATGGAATGGAATGGAATGGAATGGAATTCAATGGAATAGAATGGAATGGAATGGAATAGAATGGAATGGAATGGAATTGAATCGAATGGAATGGAATGGAAAGGAATGGAATGGAATGGAATGGAATGGAATGTAATCAACCCGAGTAGAACGGAATGGATTGGAATGGAAAGGAATGGAATGGAATGGAATGGAATGAATGGAATGGAATGGAATGGAATTGAATCGAATGGAATCGAATGGAATCGAATGGAATGGAACGGAATGGAATGGAATGGAATGGAATGGAATGGAATCAACCCGAGTAGAATGGAGTGGATTGGAATGGAATGGAATGGACTTCAATGGAATATAATGGAATGGAATGGAATGGAATTGAATGGAATGGAATGGAATGTAATGTAATGGAATGGAATCGAATGGAATCGAATGGAATGGAATGGAATGGAATGGAATGGAATCGAATGGAATGGAACGGAATGGAATGGAATGGAATGGAATGGAATGGAATGGAATGGAATGGAATTCAATGGAATAGAATGGAATGGAATGAAATGGAATGGAATAAACCCGAGAAGAATGGAATGGATTGTAATGGAATGGAATGGAATGGAATGGAATGGAATGGAATGGAATGGAATCGAATGGAATGGAATGGAATGGAACGGAGTGGAATGGAATGGAATGGAATCAACCCGAGTAGAAAGGAATGGAATGGAATGGAATGGAATGGAAAGGAACGGAATGGAATGGAATGGAATGGAATGGAATGGAATGGAATGGAACGGAATGGAATGGAATGGAATCAACCCGAGTAGAATGGAATGGTTTGGAATGGAATGGAATGGAATGGAATGGAATTCTATGGAATAGAATGAAATGAAATGGAATGGAATGGAATGGAATGGAATGGAATGGAAAGGAATGGAATGGAATGGAATGGAATGGAATGGAATGGAATGGAATGGAATGAACCCGAGTAGAACGGAATGGAATGGAATGGAATGGAATGGAATGGAATGTAATTCAATAGAATAGAATGGAAGGGAATGGAAAGGAATGTAAAGGAATGGAATGGAATGGAATGGAATCGAATGGAATCGAATGGAATCGAATGGAATGGAGTGGAATAGAATGGAATCAACCCGAATAGAACGGAACGGAAAGGAACAGAACGGAACGGAACGGAATGGAATGGAGTGAAATGGAATGGAATCAAATGGAATCGAATGGAACCGAATGGAATGGAATGGAATGGAATGGAATGGAATGGAATGGAATGGAATGGAATGGAATGGAATGGAATCAACCCGAGTAGAACGGAATGGAATGGAATGGAATGGAATGGAATGGAATGGAATGGAATGGAATGGAAAGGAATGGAATCAACCCGAGTAGAACGGAATGGAATGGAATGGAATGGAATGGAATGGAATGGAATGGAATGGAATGGAATGGAATGGAATGGAATGGAATGGAATTCAATGGAATAGAATGGAATGGAATGGAATGGAATGGAATGGAATGGAATGGAATGAACCCGAGTAGAACGGAATGGAATGGAATGGAATTGAATGGAATGGAATGGAATGGAATGGAATGGAATCGAATGGAATCGAATGGAATGGAATGGAATGGAATGGAATGGAATGGAATGGAATGGAATCGAATGGAATGGAATGGAATGGGATCAACCCGAGTAGATTGGAATGGATTGGAATGGAATGAAATGGAATGGAATGGAATTCAATGGAAAAAATGAAATGGAATGGAATGGAATGGAATGGAATGGAATAGAATCGAATGGAATCGAATGGAATCGAATGGAATGGAGTGGAATAGAATGGAATCAACCCGAGTAGAATGGAATGGAATGGAACGGAACGGAACGGAACGGAACGGAACGGAACGGAATGGAATGGAGTGAAATGGAATGGAATCGAATGGAATCGAATGGAACCGAATGGAATGGAAAGAAGGGAACGGAATGGAATGGAATGGAATGGAATCAACCCGAGTAGAATGGAATGGATTGGAATGGAAAGGAATGGAATGGAAAGGAATTCAATGGAATAGAATGAAATGGAATGGAATGGAATGGAATGGAATGGAATCGAATGGAATCGAATGGAAAGAAGTGGAAGAGAATGGAATCAACTCGAGTAGAACGGAATGGAATGCAACGGAATGGAACGGAATGGAACGGAATGAAACGGAACGGAATGGAATGGAGTGAAATGGAATGGAATTGAATGGAATCGAATGGAACCGAATGGAATGGAGTGGAACGGAATGGAATGGAATGGACGGGAATGGAATGGAATCATCCCTAGTAGAATGTAATGGATTGGAATGGAATGGAATGGAATGGAATGGAATCGAATGGAATCGAATGGAATCGAATGGAATCGAATGGAACAGAATGGAATGGAATGGAATGGAATCAACCCGAGTAGAACGGAATGGAATGGAATGGAATGGAATGGAATGGAATGGAATGGAATGGAATGGAATGGAATGGAATGGAATCGAATGGAATTGAATGGAATCAAATGGAATGGAATGGAATCGAATGTAATCAACCCGAGTAGAACAGAATGGAATGGAATGGAATGGAATGGAATGGAATGGAATGGAATGGAATGGAATGGAATTGAGTGGAATGGAATGGAATGGAATGGAATGGAATGGAATGGAATGGAATGGAATGGAATGGAATCAACACGAGTAGAACGGAATGGAATGGAATGGAATGGAATGGAATGGAATGGAATTCAATGGAATGGAATGGAATGGAATGGAATCAACCCGAGTAGAACGGAATGGAATGGAATGGAAAGGAATGGAATGGAGTGGAATGGAATGGAATGGAATGGAATTCAATGGAATGGAACGTAATGGAATGGAATGGAATGGAATGGAATGGAATGGATTGGAATGGAATGGAATGGAATGGAGTGGAATGGAATGGAATGGAATGGAATGGAATGGAATGGAATGGAATGGATTTCAATGGAATAGAATGGAATGGAATGGAATGGAATGGAATCAACCCGAGTAGAAAGGAATGGAACGGATTGGAATGGAATGGAATGGAATGGAATGGAATGGAATGGAATGGAATGGAATTGAATGGAATCAAATGGAATGGAATGGAATCGAATGTAATCAACTCGAGTAGAACGGAATGGAATGGAATGGAATGGAATGGAATGGAATGGAATGGAATGGAATGGAATGGAATTGAGTGGAATGGAATGGAATGGAATGGAATGGAATGGAATGGAATGGAATGGAATGGAATCAACACGAGTAGAACGGAATGGAATGGAATGGAATGGAATGGAATGGAATGGAATGGAATTCAATGGAATGGAATGGAATGGAATGGAATCAACCCGAGTAGAACGGAATGGAATGGAATGGAAAGGAATGGAATGGAGTGGAATGGAATGGAATGGAATGGAATTCAATGGAATGGAACGGAATGGAATGGAATGGAATGGAATGGAATGGAATGGAATGGAATGGAGTGGAATGGAATGGAATGGAATGGAATGGAATGGAATGGAAAGGAATTCAATGGAATAGAATGGAATGGAATGGAATGGAATGGAATCAACCCGAGTAGAAAGGAATGGAACGGAATGGAATGGAATGGAATGGAATGGAATGGAATGGAATGGAATGGAATGGAATGGAATGGAATGGAATGCAATGAAATGGAATGGAATCGAATGGAATCGAATGGAATGGACTGTAATGAAATGGAATGGAATGGAATGGAATGGAATGGAATGGAATGGAATGGAATTGAATGGAATCAACCCGAGTAGAATGGAATGGATTGGAATGGAATGGAATGGAATGGAATCGAATGGAATGGAATGGAATAGAAAGGAATGGAAAGGAATGGAATGGACGCGAGTAGAACGGAATGGAATGGAATGGAATGGAATGGAATGGAATGGAATGGAATGGAATGGAATGGAATGAACCCGAGTAGAACGGAATGGAATGGAATGGAATGGAATGGAATGGAATGGAATGGAATGGAATGGAATCAACCCGAGTAGAATGGAATGGATAGGAATGGAATGGAATGGAATGGAATGGAATTCAATAGAATGGAATGGAGGGGAATGGAAAGGAATGGAATGGAATGGAATGGAATCGAATGGAATCGAATGGAATCGAATGGAATGGAGTGGAATAGAGTGGAATCAACCCGAATAGAACGGAGCGGAACGGAACGGAACGGAACGGAACGGAATGGAATGGAGTGAAATGGAATGGAATCAAATGGAGTCGAATGGAACCGAATGGAATGGAATGGAATGGAATGGAATGGAATGGAATGGAATGGAATGGAATGGAATGGAATGGAATGGAATCAACCGGAGTAGAACTGAGTGGAATGGAATGGAATGGAATTGAGTGGAATGGAACGGAATGGAATGGAATGGAATGGAATGGAATGGAATGGAATGGAATGGAATGGAATGGAATGGAATGGAATGGAATCAACACGAGTAGAACGGAATGGAATGGAATGGAATGGAATGGAATGGAATGGAATGGAATGGAATGGAATGGAATTCAATGGAATGGAATGGAATGGAATGGAATGGAATCAACCCGAGTAGAACGGAATGGAATGGAATGGAAAGGAATGGAATGGAGTGGAATGGAATGGAATGGAATGGAATTCAATGGAATGGAACGTAATGGAATGGAATGGAATGGAATGGAATGGAATGGATTGGAATGGAATGGAATGGAATGGAGTGGAATGGAATGGAATGGAATGGAATGGAATGGAATGGAATTCCATGGAATAGAATGGAATGGAATGGAATGGAATGGAATCAACCCGAGTAGAAAGGAATGGAACGGAATGGAATGGAATGGAATGGAACGGAATGGAAGGGAATGGAATGCAATGGAATGGAATGCAATGAAATGAAATGGAATCGAATGGAATCGAATGGAAGGGACTGTAATGAAATGGAATGGAATGGAATGGAATGGAATGGAATGGAATGGAATGGAATGGAATTGAATGGAATCAACCCGAGTAGAATGGAATGGATTGGAATGGAATGGAATGGAATGGAATCGAATGGAATGGAATGGAATAGAAAGGAATGGAAAGGAATGGAATGGACGCGAGTAGAGCGGAATGGAATGGAATGGAATGGAATGGAATGGAATGGAATGGAATGAACCCGAGTAGAACGGAATAGAATGGAATGGAATCGAATGGAATGGAATGGAATGGAAGGGAATGGAATGGAATGGAATGGAATGGAATGGAATCAACCCGAGTAGAATGGAATGGATAGGAATGGAATGGAATGGAATGGAATGTAATTCAATAGAATGGAATGGAGGGGAATGGAAAGGAATGGAATGGAATGGAATGGAATCGAATGGAATCGAATGGAATCGAATGGAATGGAGTGGAATAGAGTGGAATCAACCCGAATAGAACGGAACGGAACGGAACTGAACGGAATGGAACGGAATGGAATGGAGTGAAATGGAATGGAATCAAATGGAGTCGAATGGAACCGAATGGAATGGAATGGAATGGAATGGAATGGAATGGAATGGAATGGAATGGAATGGAATGGAATGGAATGGAACGGAATGGAATGGAATGGAATGGAATGGAATGGAATGGAATGGAATGGAATGGAATCAACCCGAGTAGAACTGAGTGGAATGGAATGGAATGGAATGGAATGGAATGGAATGCAATGGAATGGAATGGAATGGAATGGAATGGAATGGAATGGAATGGAATGGAATGGAATGGAATGGAATGGAATGGAATGGAATGGAATTGAATGGAATGGAATCAACCCGAGTAGAACGGAATGGAATGGAATGGAATGGAATGGAATGGAATTCAATGGAATGGAATTCAATGGAATAGAATGGAATGGAATGGAATGGAATGGAATGAACCCGAGTAGAACGGAATGGAATGGAATGGAATTGAATGTAATGGAGTGGAATGGAATGGAATGGAATCGAATGGAATCGAATGGAATGCAATGGAATGGAATGGAATGGAATGGAATCGAATGGAATGGAATGGAATGGAATGGAATCGAATGGAATGGAATGGAATCGAAAGGAATGGAAAGGAATGGAATGGACGCGAGTAGAACGGAATGGAATGGAATGGAAAGGAATGGAATGGAATGGAATGAACCCGAGTAGAACGGAATGGAATGGAATGGAATGGAATGGAATGGAATGGAATGGAATGGAATGGAATCAACCCGAGTAGAACGGAATGGAATGGAATGGAATGGAATGGAATGGAATGGAATGGAATGGAATGGAATGGAATTCAATGGAATGGAATTCAATGGAATAGAATGGAATGGAATGGAATGGAATGGAATGGAATGAACCCGAGTAGAACGGAATGGAATGGAATGGAATTGAATGGAATGGAATGGAATGGAATGGAATCGAATGGAATCGAATGGAATGGAATGGAATGGAATGGAATGGAATGGAATGGAATGCAATCAACCCGAGTAGATTGGAATGGATTGGAATGGAATGAAATGGAATGGAATGGAATTCAAAGGAGAAAATGAAATGGAGTGGAATGGAATGGAATGGAATGGAATGGAATAGAATCGAATGGAATCGAATGCAATCGAATGCAATGGAGTGGAATAGAATGGAATCAACCCGAGTAGAATGGAATGGAATGGAACGGAATGGAACGGAATGGAATGGAATTCAATGGAATGGAATGGAATGGAATGGAATGGAATGAACCCGAGTAGAACGGAATGGAATGGAATGGAATGGAATGGAATGGAATGGAATGGAATGGAATGGAATGGAATGGAATCGAATGGAACGGAACGGAACGGAATGGAACGGAACGGAACGGAACGGAATGGAATGGAGTGAAATGGAATGGAATCGAATGGAATCGAATGGAACCGAATGGAATGGAAAGAAGGGAATGGAATGGAATGGAATGGAATGGAATGGAATGGAATCAACCCGAGTAGAATTGAATGGATTGGAATGGAATGGAATGGAATGGAATGGAATTCAATGGAATAGAATGAAATGGAATGGAATGGAATGGAATGGAATGGAATCGAATGGAATCGAATGGAATCGAATGGAATGGACTGGAAGAGAATGGAATCAACTCGAGTAGAACGGAATGGAATGCAACGGAATGGAAAGGAATGGAACGGAATGAAACGGAACGGAATGGAATGGAGTGAAATGGAATGGAATCGAATGGAATCGAATGGAACCGAATGGAATGGAATGGAACGGAATGGAATGGAATGGACTGGAATGGAATGGAATCAACCCTAGTAGAATGTAATGTTTTGGAATGGAATGGAATGGAATGGAATGGAATGGAATCGAATGGAATCGAATGGAATCGAATGGAATGGAATGGAATGGAATGGAATGGAATCAACCCGAGTAGAACGGAATGGAATGGAATGGAATGGAATGGAATGGAATGGATTGGAATGGAATGGAATCGAATGGAATTGAATGGAATCGAATGGAATGGAATGGAATAGAATGTAATCAACCCGAGTAGAACGGAATGGAATGGAATGGAATGGAATGGAATGGAATGGAATGGAATGGAATGGAATGGAATTGAGTGGAATGGAATGGAATGGAATGGAATGGAATGGAATGGAATGGAATGGAATGGAATGGAATGGAATCAACACGAGTAGAACGGAATGGAATGGAATGGAATGGAATGGAATGGAATTCAATTGAATGGAATGGAATGGAATGGAATCAACCCGAGTAGAACGGAATGGAATGGAATGGAAAGGAATGGAATGGAATGGAATGGAATGGAATTCAATGGAATGGAACGGAATGGAACGGAACGGAATGGAATGGAATGGAATGGAATGGAATGGAGTGGAATGGAATGGAATGGAATGGAATGGAATGGAATGGAATGGAATGGAATGGAATCGAATGGAATGGAATGGAATGGAATGGAATGGAATCGAAAGGAATGGAAAGGAATGGAATGGACGCGAGTAGAACGGAATGGAATGGAATGGAATGGAATGGAATGGAATGGAATGGAATGGAATGGAATCAACACGAGTAGAACGGAATGGAATGGAATGGAATGGAATGGAATGGAATGGAATTCAATTGAATGGAATGGAATGGAATGGAATCAACCCGAGTAGAAGGGAATTGAATGGAATGGAAAGGAATGGAATGGAATGGAATGGAATGGAATTCAATGGAATGGAACGGAATGGAATGGAATGGAATGGAATGGAATGGAATGGAATGGAGTGGAATGGAATGGAATGGAATGGAATGGAATGGAATGGAATGGAATGGAATGGAATTCAATGGAATAGAATGGAATGGAATGGAATGGAATGGAATCAACAAGAGTAGAAAGGAATGGAACGGAATGGAATGCAATGGAATGGAATGGAATGCAATGGAATGGAATGGAATGGAATGGAATGGAATGGAATGGAATGGAATGCAATGAAATGGAATGGAATCGAATGGAATCGAATGGAATGGACTGTAATGAAATGGAATGGAATGGAATGGAATGGAATGGAATGGAATGGAATGGAATCAACCCGAGTAGAATGGAATGGATTGGAATGGAATGGAATGGAATGGAATCGAATGGAATGGAATGGAATCGAAAGGAATGGAAAGGCATGGAATGGACGCGAGTAGAACGGAATGGAATGGAATGGAATGGAATGGAATGGAATGGAATGGAATGGAATGAACCCGAGTAGAACGGAATGGAATGGAATGGAATGGAATGGAATGGAATGGAATGGAATGGAATGGAATGGAATGGAATGGAATGGAATCAACCCGAGTAGAATGGAATGGATAGGAATGGAATGGAATGGAATGGAATGTAATTCAATAGAATGGAATGGAGGGGAATGGAAAGGAATGGAATGGAATGGAATGGAATCGAATGGAATCGAATGGAATAGAATGGAATGGAGTGGAATAGAGTGGAATCAACCCGAATAGTACGGAACGGAACGGAACGGAACGGAACGGAACGGAACGGAATGGAATGGAGTGAAATGGAATGGAATCAAATGGAGTCGAATGGAACCGAATGGAATGGAATGGAAGGGAATGGAATGGAATGGAATGGAATGGAATGGAATGGAATGGAATGGAATGGAATCAACACGAGTAGAACACAATGGAATGGAATGGAATGGAATGCAATGGAATGGAATGGAATGGAATAGAATGGAATTCAATGGAATGGAATGGAATGGAATGGAAAGGAATGGAATGGAATGGAATGGAATCAACCCGAGTAGAACGGAATGGAATGGAATGGAATGGAATGGAATGGAATGGAATGGAATGGAATGGAATGGAATGGAATGGAATCGAAAGGAATGGAAAGGAATGGAATGGACGCGAGTAGAACGGAATGGAATGGAATGGAATGGAATGGAATGGAATGGAATGGAATGGAATGGAATCAACACGAGTAGAACGGAATGGAATGGAATGGAATGGAATGGAATGGAATGGAATTCAATTGAATGGAATGGAATGGAATGGAATCAACCCGAGTAGAAGGGAATTGAATGGAATGGAAAGGAATGGAATGGAATGGAATGGAATGGAATTCAATGGAATGGAACGGAATGGAATGGAATGGAATGGAATGGAATGGAATGGAATGGAGTGGAATGGAATGGAATGGAATGGAATGGAATGGAATGGAATGGAATGGAATGGAATTCAATGGAATAGAATGGAATGGAATGGAATGGAATGGAATCAACAAGAGTAGAAAGGAATGGAACGGAATGGAATGCAATGGAATGGAATGGAATGCAATGGAATGGAATGGAATGGAATGGAATGGAATGGAATGGAATGGAATGCAATGAAATGGAATGGAATCGAATGGAATCGAATGGAATGGACTGTAATGAAATGGAATGGAATGGAATGGAATGGAATGGAATGGAATGGAATGGAATCAACCCGAGTAGAATGGAATGGATTGGAATGGAATGGAATGGAATGGAATCGAATGGAATGGAATGGAATCGAAAGGAATGGAAAGGCATGGAATGGACGCGAGTAGAACGGAATGGAATGGAATGGAATGGAATGGAATGGAATGGAATGGAATCAACACGAGTAGAACGGAATGGAATGGAATGGAATGGAATGGAATGGAATGGAATTCAATTGAATGGAATGGAATGGAATGGAATCAACCCGAGTAGAAGGGAATTGAATGGAATGGAAAGGAATGGAATGGAATGGAATGGAATGGAATTCAATGGAATGGAACGGAATGGAATGGAATGGAATGGAATGGAATGGAATGGAATGGAGTGGAATGGAATGGAATGGAATGGAATGGAATGGAATGGAATGGAATGGAATGGAATTCAATGGAATAGAATGGAATGGAATGGAATGGAATGGAATCAACAAGAGTAGAAAGGAATGGAACGGAATGGAATGCAATGGAATGGAATGGAATGCAATGGAATGGAATGGAATGGAATGGAATGGAATGGAATGGAATGGAATGCAATGAAATGGAATGGAATCGAATGGAATCGAATGGAATGGACTGTAATGAAATGGAATGGAATGGAATGGAATGGAATGGAATGGAATGGAATGGAATCAACCCGAGTAGAATGGAATGGATTGGAATGGAATGGAATGGAATGGAATCGAATGGAATGGAATGGAATCGAAAGGAATGGAAAGGCATGGAATGGACGCGAGTAGAACGGAATGGAATGGAATGGAATGGAATGGAATGGAATGGAATGGAATGGAATGAACCCGAGTAGAACGGAATGGAATGGAATGGAATGGAATGGAATGGAATGGAATGGAATGGAATGGAATGGAATGGAATGGAATGGAATCAACCCGAGTAGAATGGAATGGATAGGAATGGAATGGAATGGAATGGAATGTAATTCAATAGAATGGAATGGAGGGGAATGGAAAGGAATGGAATGGAATGGAATGGAATCGAATGGAATCGAATGGAATAGAATGGAATGGAGTGGAATAGAGTGGAATCAACCCGAATAGTACGGAACGGAACGGAACGGAACGGAACGGAACGGAACGGAATGGAATGGAGTGAAATGGAATGGAATCAAATGGAGTCGAATGGAACCGAATGGAATGGAATGGAAGGGAATGGAATGGAATGGAATGGAATGGAATGGAATGGAATGGAATGGAATGGAATCAACACGAGTAGAACACAATGGAATGGAATGGAATGGAATGCAATGGAATGGAATGGAATGGAATAGAATGGAATTCAATGGAATGGAATGGAATGGAATGGAAAGGAATGGAATGGAATGGAATGGAATCAACCCGAGTAGAACGGAATGGAATGGAATGGAATGGAATGGAATGGAATGGAATGGAATGGAATGGAATGGAATGGAATGAACCCGAGTAGAACGGAATGGAATGGAATGGAATTGAATGGAATGGAATGGAATGGAATGGAATGGAATCGAATGGAATCGAATGGAATGCAATGGAATGGAATGGAATGGAATGGAATCGAATGGAATGGAATGGAATGGAATGGAATCGAATGGAATCGAATGGAATCGAATGGAATGGAATGGAATGGAATGGAATGGAATGGAAAGGAATGGAATGGAATGGAATCAACCCAAGTAGATTGGAATGGATTGGAATGGAATGGAATGGAATGGAATGGAATGGAATTCAATGGAAAAAATGAAATGGAATGGAATGGAATGGAATGGAATGGAATGGAATCGAATCGAATGGAATGGAATGGAATGGAATCGAATGGAATGGAATGGAATGGAATGGAATCGAATGGAATCGAATGGAATGGAATGGAATGGAATGTAATGGAATGGAATGGAATGGAATCAACCCGAGTAGATTGGAATGGATTGGAATGGAATGGAATGGAATGGAATGGAATGGAATGGAATCGAATGGAATCGAATGGAATCGAATGGAATGGAGTGGAATAGAATGGAATCAACCCGAGTAGAACGGAATGGAATGGAACGGAACGGAACGGAATGGAACGGAATGAAACGGAACAGAACCGAATGGAATGGAGTGAAATGGAATGGAATTGAATGGAATCGAATGGAACCGAATGGAATGGAAAGAAGGGAATTAAATGGAATGGAATGGAATGGAATGGAATGGAATGGAATGGAATGGAATCAACCCGAGTAGAATGGAATGGATTGGAATGGAATGGAATGGAGTGGAATGGAATGGAATTCAATAGAATAGAATGGAATGGAATGGAATGGAATGGAATGGAATGGAATGGAATGGAATGGAATGGAATGGAATCGAATGGAATGGAATGGAATGGAGTGGAATAGAATGGAATCAACCTGAATAGAACGGAACGGAACGGAACGGAACGGAATGGAATTGAGTGAAATGGGATGGAAATGAATGGAATCGAAAGGAATCGAATGGAATGGAATGGAAGGGAATGGAATGGAATGGAATGGAATGGAATGGAATCAACCCGAGTAGAATGGAATGGATTGGAATGGAAAGGAATGGAGTGGCATGGAATGGCATGGAATAGAATGGAATGGAATGGAATGGAATGGAATGGAATGGAATGGAATGGAATGGAAAGGAATGGAATGGAATGGAATTCAATGGAATAGAATGGAATGGAATGGAATGGAATGGAATCGAATGGAATCGAATGGAATCGAATGGAATGGAATGGAATAGAATGGAACCAACACGAGTAGAAAGGAAAGGAATGGAATGGAATGGAATGGAATGGAATGGAATGGAATGGAATGGAATGGAATGGAATGGAATGGAATGCAATGAAATGGAAAGGAATGGAATGGAATCGAATGGAATGGACTGGAATGAAATGGAAAGGAATGGAATGGAATGGAATCAACCCGAGTAGAATGGAATGGATTGGAATGGAATGGAATGGAATCGAATGGAATCAAATGGAACCGAATGGAAGGGAATGGAAGGGAATGGAATGGAATGGAATGGAATGGAATGGAATCAACCCAAGTAGAATGGAATGGATTGGAATGGAATAGAATATAATGTAATGGAATGGAATGGAATCGAATGGAATCGAATGGAATCGAATGGAATGGAATAGAATGGAATGGAATGGAATGGAATCAACCCGAGTACAACGGAATGGAATGGAATGGAATGGAATGGAATGGAATGGAATGGAATGGAATGGAATGGAATGGAATGGAATCAACGAGAGTAGAACGGAATGGAATGGAATGGAATGGAATCAACTCGAGTAGAAAGGAATGGAATGGAATGGAATGGAATGGAATGGAATGGAATGGAATGGAATGGAATGCAATGAAATGGAATGGAATGGAATGGAATCGAATAGAATGGACTGGAATGAAATGGAATGGAATGGAATGGAATGGAATGGAATGGAATGGAATGGAATGGAATGGAATGGAATGGAATCAACCCGAGTAGAATGGAATGGATTGGAATGGAATGGAATGGAATGGAATCGAATGGAATGGAATGGGATAGAATGGAATGGAAAGGAATGGAATGGACGCGAGTAGAACGGAATGGAATGGAATGGAATGGAATGGAATGGAATGGAATGGAATGGAATGGAATGGAATGGAATGAACCCCAGTATAACGGAATGGAATGGAATGGAATGGAATGGAATGGAATGGAATGGAATGGAATGGAATCAACCAGAGTAGAATGGAATGGAATGGAATGGAATGGAATGTAATTCAATAGAAGAGAATGGAAGGGAATGGAAAGGAATGGAATGGAATGGAATTCAGTGGAATGGAATGGAATGTAATGGAATGGAATTCAATCGAATAGAATGGAATGGAATGGAATGGAATGGAATCACCTCGAGTAGAAAGGAATGGAATGGAATGGAATGGAATGGAATGGAATGGAATGGAATGGAATGCAATGAAATGGAATGGAATGGAATGGAATCGAATGGAATGGACTGGAATGAAATGGAATGGAATTGAATGGAATGCAATGCAATGGAATGGAATGGAATGGAATCAACCCAAGTAGAATGGAATGGATTGGAATGGAATGGAATGGAATGGAATCGAATGGAATGGAATGGAATGGAATGGAATGGAATGGAATGGAATCAACCCGAGTAGAATGGAATGGATAGGAATGGAATGGAATGGGAGGGAAAGTAATTCAATAGAATAGAATGGAAGGGAATGGAAAGGAATGGAATGGAATGGAATGGAATCGAATGGAATCGAATGGGATCGAAAGGAATGGAGTGGAATAGAATGGAATCAACCCGAATAGAATGGAACGGAACGGAACGGAACGGAACGGAACGGAATGGATTGGAGTGAAACGGAATGGAATCAAATGGAATCGAATGGAACCGAATGGAATGGAATGGAAGGGAATGGAATGCAATGGAATGGAATGGAATGGAATGGAATGGAATCAACCCAAGTAGAATAGAATGGACTGGAATGGAATGGAATGGAATGGAATGGAGTGGAATCGAATGGAATGGAATGGAATGGAATGGAATGGAATGGAATGGAATGGAATGGAATGGAATGGAATCAACCCGAGTAGAACGGAATGGAATGGAATGGAATGGAATGGAATGGAATGGAATGGAATGGAATGGAATGGAATCAACCCGAGTAGAATGGAATGGAATGGAATGGAATGGAATGGAATGGAATGGAATGGAATGGAATGGAATTCAATGGAATGGAATTCAATGGAATAGAATGGAATGGAATGGAATGGAATGGAATGGAATGAACCCGAGTAGAACTGAATGGAATGGAATGGAATTGAATGGAATGGAATGGAATGGATTGGAATGGAATCGAACGGAATGGAATGGAATGGAATGGAATGGAATGGAATGGAATGGAATGGAATGGAATGGAATGGAATGGAATCGAATCGAATGGAATCGAATGAAATGGAATGGAATGGAATGGAATGGAATGGAATGGAATGGAATGGAATGGAATGGAATGGAATCAACCCGAGTAGATTGGAATGGATTGGAATGGAATGAAATGGAATGGAATGGAATTCAATGGAAAAAATGAAATGGAATGGAATGGAATGGAATCGAATGGAATCGAATGGAATCGAATGGAATGGAGTGGAATAGAATGGAATCAACCCGAGTAGAATGGAATGGAATGGAACGGAACGGAACGGAACGGAACGGAACGGAACGGAATGGAATGGAGTGAAATGGAATGGAATCGAATGGAATCGAACGGAACCGAATGGAATGGAAAGAAGGGAAAGGAATGGAATGGAATGGAATGGAATGGAATGGAATGGAATCAACCCGAGTAGAATGGAATGGATTGGAATGGAATGGAATGGAATGGAATGGAATGGAATGGAATTCAATAGAATAAAATGGAATGGAAAGGAATGGAATGGAATGGAATGGAATGGAATGGAATGGAATGGAATCGAATGGAATCGAATGGAATCGAATGGAATGGAGTGGAATAGAATGGAATCAACCCGAATAGAACGGAACGGAACGGAACGGAATGGAACGGAATGGAATGAAGTGAAATGGAATGGAATCGAATGGAATCGAAAGGAACCGAATGGAATGGAATGGAAGGGAATGGAATGGAATTGAATGGAATGGAATGGAATGGAATCAACCCTAGTAGAATGGAATGGATTGGAATGGAATGGAATGGAATCGAATGCAATGCAATGGAATGGAATGGAATGGAATGGAATGGAATGGAATGGACACGAGTAGAACGGAATGGAATGGAATGGAATGGAATGGAATGGAATGGAATGAACCCGAGTAGAACGGAATGGAATGGAATGGAATGGAATGGAATGGAATGGAATGGAATGGAATGGAATGGAATTGAGTGGAATGGAATGGAATGGAATGGAATGGAATGGAATGGAATGGAATGGAATGGAATCAACACGAGTAGAATGGAATGGAATGGAATGGAATGGAATGGAATGGCATGGAATGGAATTCAATTGAATGGAATGGAATGGAATGGAATCAACCCGAGTAGAACGGAATGGAATGGAATGGAAAGGAATGGAATGGAATGGAATGGAATGGAATTCAATGGAATGGAACGGAATGGAATGGAATGGAATGGAATGGAACGGAATGGAATGGAGTGGAATGGAATGGAATGGAATGGAATGGAATGGAATGGAATGGAATGGAATGGAATGGAATGGAATTCAATGGAATAGAATGGAATGGAATGGAATGGAATGGAATCAACCCGAGTAGAAAGGAATGGAACGGAATGCAATGCAATGGAATGGAATGGAATGCAATGGAATGGAATGGAATGGAATGGAATGGAATGGAATGGAATGGAATGGAATGCAATGAAATGGAATGGAATCGAATGGAATCGAATGGAATGGACTGTAATGAAATGGATTGGAATGGAATGGAATGGAATAAAATGGAATCAACCCGAGTAGAATGGAATGGATTGGAATGGAATGGAATGGAATGGAATCGAATGGAATGGAATGGAATCGAAAGGAATGGAAAGGAATGGAATGGACGCGAGTAGAACGGAATGGAATGGAATGGAATGGAATGGAATGGAATGGAATGGAATGGAATGGAATGGAATGAACCCGAGTAGAACGGAATGGAATGGAATGGAATGGAATGGAATGGAATGGAATGTTATTCAATAGAATAGAATGGAAGGGAATGGAAAGGAATGGAAAGGAATGGAATGGAATGGAATGGAGTGGAATGGAATGCAATGGAATAGAATGGAATGGAATGGAATGGAATGGAATGGAATCAACCCGAGTAGAATGGAATGGATAGGAATGGAATGGAATGGAATGCAATGTAATTCAATAGAATGGAATGGAGGGGAATGGAAAGGAATGGAATGGAATGGAATGGAATCGAATGGAATCGAATGGAATAGAATGGAATGGAGTGGAATAGAATGGAATCAACCCGAATAGAACGGAACGGAACGGAACGGAACGGAACGGAACGGAATGGAATCGAGTGAAATGGAATGGAATCAAATGCAGTCGAATGGAACCGAATGGAATGGAATGGAATGGAATGGAATGGAATGGAATGGAATGGAATGGAATGGAATGGAATGGAATGGAATGGAATGGAATGGAATCAACCCGAGTAGAACAGAATGGAATGGAATGGAATGGAATGGAATGGAATGGAATGGAATGCAATGGAATGGAATGGAATGGAATAGAATGGAATTCAATGGAATGGAATGGAATGGAATGGAATGGAATCGAATGGAATCGAATGGAATGGAGTGGAAGAGAATGGAATCAACTCGAGTAGAACGGAATGGAATGCAACGGAATGGAACGGAATGGAACGGAATGAAACGGAACGGAATGGAATGGAGTGAAATGGAATGGAATCGAATGGAATCGAATGGAACCGAATGGAATGGAATGGAACGGAATGGAATGGAATGGACTGGAATGGAATGGAATCAACCCTAGTAGAATGTAATGTTTTGGAATGGAATGGAATGGAATGGAATGGAATGGAATGGAATGGAATCGAATGGAATCGAATGGAATCGAATGGAATGGAATGGAATGGAGTGGAATCAACCCGAGTAGAACGGAATGGAATGGAATGGAATGGAATGGAATGGAATGGAATGGAATGGAATGGAATGGAATCGAATGGAATTGAATGGAATCGAATGGAATGGAATGGAATAGAATGTAATCAACCCGAGTAGAACGGAATGGAATGGAATGGAATGGAATGGAATGGAATGGAATGGAATGGAATGGAATGGAATGGAATTGAGTGGAATGGAATGGAATGGAATGGAATGGAATGGAATGGAATGGAATGGAATGGAATGGAATGGAATCAACACGAGTAGAACGGAATGGAATGGAATGGAATGGAATGGAATGGAATGGAATTCAATTGAATGGAATGGAATTGAATGGAATCAACCCGAGTAGAACGGAATGGAATGGAATGGAAAGGAATGGAATTTAATCAACCCGAGTAGAACGGAATGGAATGGAATGGAATGGAATCGAATGGAATCGAATGGAATGGAATGGAATGGAATGGAATGGAATGGAATCAACCCGAGTAGAACGGAATGGAATGGAATGGAATGGAATGGAAAGGAATGGAATGGAATGGAATGGAATGGAATGGAATGGAATGCAACGAAATGGAATGGAATCGAATGGAATCGAATGGAATGGACTGTAATGAAATGGAATGGAATGGAATGGAATGGAATGGAATGGAATGGAATGGAATGGAATGGAATGGAATCAACCCGAGTAGAATGGAATGGATTGGAATGGAGTGGAATGGAATGGAATCGAATGGAATGGAATGAAATCGAAACGAATGGAAAGGAATGGAATGGACGCGAGTAGAACGGAATGGAATGGAATTGAATGGAATGGAATGGAATGGAATGAACCCGAGTAGAACAGAATGGAATGGAATGGAATGGAATGGAATGGAATGGAATGGAATGGAATGGAATCAACCCGAGTAGAATGGAATGGATAGGAATGGAATGGAATGGAATGGAATGTAATTCAATAGAATGGAATGGAGGGGAATGGAAAGGAATGGAATGGAATGGAATGGAATCGAATGGAATCGAATGGAATAGAATGGAATGGAGTGGAATAGAGTGGAATCAACCCGAATAGAACGGAACGGAACGGAACGGAACGGAACGGAACGGAATGGAATGGAGTGAAATGGAATGGAATCAAATGGAGTCGAATGGAACCGAATGGAATGGAATGGAAGGGAATGGAATGGAATGGAATGGAATGGAATGGAATGGAATGGAATGGAATGGAATGGAATGGAATGGAATCAACCCGAGTAGAACCGAATGGAATGGAATGGAATGGAATGGAATGGAATGGAATGGAATGCAATGGAATGGAATGGAATGGAATGGAATAGAATGGAATGAACCCGAGTAGAACGGAATGGAATGGAATGGAATTGAATGGAATGGAATGGAATGGAATGGAATGGAATCGAATGGAATCAAATGGAATGCAATGGAATGGAATGGAATGGAATGGAATGGAATGGAATGGAATGGAATGGAATCGAATGGAATCGAATGGAATCGAATGGAATGGAATGGAATGGAATGGAAAGGAATGGAATGGAATGGAATCAACCCGAGTAGATTGGAATGGATTGGAATGGAATGGAATGGAATGGAATGGAATGGAATGGAATTCAGTGGAAAGAATGAAATGGAATGGAATGGAATGGAATGGAATGGAATGGAATGGAATCGAATGGAATGAAATGGAATGGAATCGAATGGAATGGAATGGAATGGAATGGAATCGAATGGAATCGAATGGAATCGAATGGAATCGAATGGAATGGAATGGAATGGAATGGAATGGAATCAACCCGAGTAGATTGGAATGAATTGGAATGGAATGGAATGGAATGGAATGGAATGGAATGGAATGGAATGGAATCGAATGGAATCGAATGGAATCGAATGGAATGGAGTGGAATAGAATGGAATCAACCCGAGTAGAACGGAATGGAATGGAACGGAACGGAACGGAACGGAACGGAATGGAACGGAACAGAACCGAATGGAATGGAGTGAAATGGAATGGAATTGAATGGAATCGAATGGAACCGAATGGAATGGAAAGAAGGGAATTAAATGGAATGGAATGGAATGGAATGGAATGGAATGGAATCAACCCGAGTAGAATGGAATGGATTGGAATGGAATGGAATGGAGTGGAATGGAATGGAATTCAATAGAATAGAATGGAATGGAATGGAATGGAATGGAATGGAATGGAATCGAATGGAATGGAATGGAATGGAATGGAATGGAGTGGAATAGAATGGAATCAACCTGCATAGAACGGAACGGAACGGAACGGAACGGAACGGAACGGAACGGAATGGAATTGAGTGAAATGGGATGGAATCGAATGGAATCGAAAGGAACCGAATGGAATGCAATGGAAGGGAATGGAATGGAATGGAATGGAATGGAATGGAATGGAATCAACCCGAGTAGAATGGAATGGATTGGAATGGAAAGGAATGGAGTGGCATGGAATGGAATGGAATAGAATGGAATGGAATGGAATGGAATGGAATGGAATGGAATGGAATGGAAAGGAATGGAATGGAATGGAATTCAATGGAATAGAATGGAATGGAATGGAATGGAATTTAATCGAATGGAATCGAATGGAATCGAATGGAATGGAATGGAATAGAATGGAATCAACACGAGTAGAAAGGAAAGGAATGGAATGGAATGGAATGGAATGGAATGGAATGGAATGGAATGGAATGGAATGGAATGCAATGGAATGGAAAGGAATGGAATGGAATCGAATGGAATGGACTGGAATGAAATGGAAAGGAATGGAATGGACTGGAATGGAATGGAATGGAATCAAGCCGAGTAGAATGGAATGGATTGGAATGGAATGGAATGGAATCGAATGGAATCAAATGGAACCGAATGGAATGGAATGGAAGGGAATGGAATGGAATGGAATGGATTGGAATGGAATGGAATGGAATGGAATTCAATAGAATATAATGGAATGGAATGGAATGGAATGGAATGGAATGGAATGGAATGGAATGGAAAGGAATGGAATCGAATCGAATCGAATGGAATGGAGTGGAATAGAATGGAATCAACCCGAATAGAACGGAACGGAACGGAACGCAATGGAACGGAATGGAATGGAGTGAAATGGAATGGAATCGAATGGAATCGAAAGGAACCAAATGGAATGGAATGGAAGGGAATGGAATGGAATGGAATGGAAACAACCCGAGTAGAATGGAATGGATTGGAATGGAATGGAATGGAATGGAATGGAATGGAATGGAATGGAATCAACCCGAGTAGAATGGAATGTATTGGAATGGAATGGAATGGAATGGAATGGAAGGGAATGGAATCGAATGGAATCGAATGGAATGGAATGGAAAGGAATGGAATCAACCCGAGTAGAACGGAATGGAATGGAATGGAATGGAATGGAATGGAATGGAATGGAATGGAATGGAATGGAATTCAATGGAATAGAATGGAATGGAATGGAATGGAATCGAATGGAATCGAATGGAATCGAATGGAATCGAATGGAATGGAATGGAATAGAATGGAAACAACCCGAGTAGAAAGGAAAGGAATGGAATGGAATGGAATGGAATGGAATGGAATGGAATGGAATGGAATGGAATGGAATTTAATGCAATGAAATGGAAAGGAATGGAATGGAATCGAATGGAATGGACTGGAATGAAATGGAAAGGAATTGAATGGACTGGAATGGAATGGAATGGAATCAACTCGAGTAGAATGGAATGGATTGGAATGGAATGGAATGGAATCGAATGGAATCAAATGGAACCGAATGGAATGGAATGGAAGGGAATGGAATGGAATGGAATGGAATGGAATCAACCCGAGTAGAATGGAATGGATTGGAATGGAATGGAATATAATGTAATGGAATGGAAAGGAATCGAATGGAATCGAATGGAATCGAATGGAATGGAATGGAATGGAATGGAATCAACCCGAGTAGAACGGAATGGAATGGAATGGAATCAACGCGAGTAGAACGGAATGGAATGGAATGGAATGGAATGGAATGGAATGGAATGGAATGGAATGGAATGGAATGGAATGGAGTGGAGTGGTGGGGAATGGAATGGAATGGAATGGAATGGAATGGAATGGAATGGAATTCCATGGAATAGAATGGAATGGAATGGAATGGAATGGAATCAACTCGAGTAGAAAGGAGTGGAATGGAATGGAATGGAATGGAATGGAATGGAATGGAATGCAATGAAATGGAATGGAATGGAATGGAATCGAATCTAATGGACTGGAATGAATTGGAATGGAATGGAATGGAATGGAATGGAATGGAATGGAATGGAATGGAATGGAATCAACCCGAGTAGAATGGAATGGATTGGAATGGAATGGAATGGAAAGGAATGGAATGGAATGGAATGGAATCGAATGGAATCGAATGGAATAGAATGGAATGGAGTGGAATAGAGTGGAATCAACCCGAATAGAACGGAACGGAACGGAACGTAACGGAACGGAACGGAATGGAATGGAGTGAAATGGAATGGAATCAAATGGAGTCGAATGGAACCGAATGGAATGGAATGGAAGGGAATGGAATGGAATGGAATGGAATGGAATGGAATGGAATGGAATGGAATGGAATCAACCCGAGTAGAACCGAATGGAATGGAATGGAATGGAATGGAATGGAATGGAATGGAATGCAATGGAATGGAATGGAATGGAATGGAATAGAATGGAATGAACCCGAGTAGAACGGAATGGAATGGAATGGAATTGAATGGAATGGAATGGAATGGAATGGAATGGAATCGAATGGAATCAAATGGAATGCAATGGAATGGAATGGAATGGAATGGAATGGAATGGAATGGAATGGAATGGAATCGAATGGAATCGAATGGAATCGAATGGAATGGAATGGAATGGAATGGAAAGGAATGGAATGGAATGGAATCAACCCGAGTAGATTGGAATGGATTGGAATGGAATGGAATGGAATGGAATGGAATGGAATCAACCCGAGTAGAATGGAATGGATAGGAATGGAATGGAATGGAATGGAATGTAATTCAATAGAATGGAATGGAGGGGAATGGAAAGGAATGGAATGGAATGGAATGGAATCGAATGGAATCGAATGGAATAGAATGGAATGGAGTGGAATAGAGTGGAATCAACCCGAATAGAACGGAACGGAACGGAACGGAACGGAACGGAACGGAATGGAATGGAGTGAAATGGAATGGAATCAAATGGAGTCGAATGGAACCGAATGGAATGGAATGGAAGGGAATGGAATGGAATGGAATGGAATGGAATGGAATGGAATGGAATGGAATGGAATGGAATGGAATCAACCCGAGTAGAACCGAATGGAATGGAATGGAATGGAATGGAATGGAATGGAATGGAATGCAATGGAATGGAATGGAATGGAATGGAATAGAATGGAATGAACCCGAGTAGAACGGAATGGAATGGAATGGAATTGAATGGAATGGAATGGAATGGAATGGAATGGAATCGAATGGAATCAAATGGAATGCAATGGAATGGAATGGAATGGAATGGAATGGAATGGAATGGAATGGAATGGAATCGAATGGAATCGAATGGAATCGAATGGAATGGAATGGAATGGAATGGAAAGGAATGGAATGGAATGGAATCAACCCGAGTAGATTGGAATGGATTGGAATGGAATGGAATGGAATGGAATGGAATGGAATGGAATGGAATTCAGTGGAAAGAATGAAATGGAATGGAATGGAATGGAATGGAATGGAATGGAATGGAATCGAATGGAATGAAATGGAATGGAATCGAATGGAATGGAATGGAATGGAATGGAATCGAATGGAATCGAATGGAATCGAATGGAATCGAATGGAATGGAATGGAATGGAATGGAATGGAATCAACCCGAGTAGATTGGAATGAATTGGAATGGAATGGAATGGAATGGAATGGAATGGAATGGAATGGAATCGAATGGAATCGAATGGAATCGAATGGAATGGAGTGGAATAGAATGGAATCAACCCGAGTAGAACGGAATGGAAAGGAACGGAACGGAACGGAACGGAACGGAATGGAACGGAACAGAACCGAATGGAATGGAGTGAAATGGAATGGAATTGAATGGAATCGAATGGAACCGAATGGAATGGAAAGAAGGGAATTAAATGGAATGGAATGGAATGGAATGGAATGGAATGGAATCAACCCGAGTAGAATGGAATGGATTGGAATGGAATGGAATGGAGTGGAATGGAATGGAATTCAATAGAATAGAATGGAATGGAATGGAATGGAATGGAATGGAATGGAATCGAATGGAATCGAATGGAATGGAATGGAATGGAGTGGAATAGAATGGAATCAACCTGCATAGAACGGAACGGAACGGAACGGAACGGAACGGAACGGAATGGAATTGAGTGAAATGGGATGGAATCGAATGGAATCGAAAGGAACCGAATGGAATGCAATGGAAGGGAATGGAATGGAATGGAATGGAATGGAATGGAATCAACCCGAGTAGAATGGAATGGATTGGAATGGAAAGGAATGGAGTGGCATGGAATGGAATGGAATAGAATGGAATGGAATGGAATGGAATGGAATGGAATGGAATGGAATGGAATGGAAAGGAATGGAATGGAATGGAATTCAATGGAATAGAATGGAATGGAATGGAATGGAATTTAATCGAATGGAATCGAATGGAATCGAATGGAATGGAATGGAATAGAATGGAATCAACACGAGTAGAAAGGAAAGGAATGGAATGGAATGGAATGGAATGGAATGGAATGGAATGGAATGGAATGGAATGGAATGCAATGGAATGGAAAGGAATGGAATGGAATGGAATGGAATGGACTGGAATGAAATGGAAAGGAATGGAATGGACTGGAATGGAATGGAATGGAATCAAGCCGAGTAGAATGGAATGGATTGGAATGGAATGGAATGGAATCGAATGGAATCAAATGGAACCGAATGGAATGGAATGGAAGGGAATGGAATGGAATGGAATGGATTGGAATGGAATGGAATGGAATGGAATTCAATAGAATATAATGGAATGGAATGGAATGGAATGGAATGGAATGGAATGGAATGGAATGGAAAGGAATGGAATCGAATCGAATCGAATGGAATGGAGTGGAATAGAATGGAATCAACCCGAATAGAACGGAACGGAACGGAACGCAATGGAACGGAATGGAATGGAGTGAAATGGAATGGAATCGAATGGAATCGAAAGGAACCAAATGGAATGGAATGGAAGGGAATGGAATGGAATGGAATGGAATGGAATGGAAACAACCCGAGTAGAATGGAATGGATTGGAATGGAATGGAATGGAATGGAATGGAATGGAATGGAATGGAATGGAATCAACCCGAGTAGAATGGAATGTATTGGAATGGAATGGAATGGAATGGAATGGAAGGGAATGGAATCGAATGGAATCGAATGGAATGGAATGGAATGGAATGGAATCAACCCGAGTAGAACGGAATGGAATGGAATGGAATGGAATGGAATGGAATGGAATGGAATGGAATGGAATGGAATGGAATTCAATGGAATAGAATGGAATGGAATGGAATGGAATCGAATGGAATCGAATGGAATCGAATGGAATCGAATGGAATGGAATGGAATAGAATGGAAACAACCCGAGTAGAAAGGAAAGGAATGGAATGGAATGGAATGGAATGGAATGGAATGGAATGGAATGGAATGGAATTTAATGCAATGAAATGGAAAGGAATGGAATGGAATCGAATGGAATGGACTGGAATGAAATGGAAAGGAATTGAATGGACTGGAATAGAATGGAATGGAATCAACTCGAGTAGAATGGAATGGATTGGAATGGAATGGAATGGAATCGAATGGAATCAAATGGAACCGAATGGAATGGAATGGAAGGGAATGGAATGGAATGGAATGGAATGGAATCAACCCGAGTAGAATGGAATGGATTGGAATGGAATGGAATATAATGTAATGGAATGGAAAGGAATCGAATGGAATCGAATGGAATCGAATGGAATGGAATGGAATGGAATGGAATCAACCCGAGTAGAACGGAATGGAATGGAATGGAATCAACGCGAGTAGAACGGAATGGAATGGAATGGAATGGAATGGAATGGAATGGAATGGAATGGAATGGAATGGAGTGGAGTGGTGGGGAATGGAATGGAATGGAATGGAATGGAATGGAATGGAATTCCATGGAATAGAATGGAATGGAATGGAATGGAATGGAATCAACTCGAGTAGAAAGGAGTGGAATGGAATGGAATGGAATGGAATGGAATGGAATGCAATGAAATGGAATGGAATGGAATGGAATCGAATCTAATGGACTGGAATGAATTGGAATGGAATGGAATGGAATGGAATGGAATGGAATGGAATGGAATGGAATGGAATCAACCCGAGTAGAATGGAATGGATTGGAATGGAATGGAATGGAATGGAATCGAATGGAATGGAATGGAATCGAATGGAATGGAAAGGAATGGAATGGACGCGAGTAGAACGGAATGGAATGGAATGGAATGGAATGGAATGGAATGGAATGGAATGGAATGGAATGGAATGGAATGGAATGGAATGGAATGGAATGGAATGAACCCGAGTAGAACGGAATGGAATGGAATGGAATGGAATGGAATGGAATGGAATGGAATGGAATGGAATGGAATGGAATCAACCCGAGTAGAATGGAATGGATAGGAATGGAATGGAATGGAATGGAATATAATTCAGTAGAAGAGAATGGAAAGGAATGGAAAGGAATGGAAAGGAATGGAATGGAAAGGAATGGAATCGAATGGAATCAACCCTAGTAGAACGGAATGGAATGGAATGGAATGGAATGGAATGGAATGGAATGGAATGGAATGGAATTCAATGGAATGGAATGGAATGGAATGGAATGGAATGCAACGGAATGGAATGGAATCAACCCGAGTAGAACGGAATGGAATGGAATGGAATGGAATGGAATGGAATGGAATGGAATGGAATGGAATGGAATGGAATGGAGTGGAGTGGAGTGGAATGGAATGGAATGGAATGGAATGGAATGGAATGGAATGGAATTCAATGGAATAGAATGGAATGGAATGGAATGGAATGGAACCACCTCGAGTAGAAAGGAATGGAATGGAAATGAATGGAATGGAATGGAATGGAATGGAATGCAATGAAATGGAATGGAATGGAATGGAATCGAATGGAATGGACTGGAATGAAATGGAATGGAATGGAATGGAATGGAATGGAATGGAATGGAATGGAATGGAATGGAATGGAATGGAATCAACCCGAGTAGAATGGAATGGATTGGAATGGAATGGAATGGAATGGAATCGAATGGAATGGAATGGAGTGGAATGGAATGGAATGGAATGGAATCAACCCGAGTAGAATGGAATGGATAGGAATGGAATGGAATGGAATGGAACGTAATTCAATAGAATAGAATGGAAGGGAATGCAAAGAATAGAATGGAATGGAATGGAATGGAATGGAATCGAATGGAATCGAATGGGATCGAATGGAATGGAGTGGAATAGAATGGAATCAACCCGAATAGAACGGAACGGAACGGAAAGGAACGGAACGAACGGAATGGAATGGAGTGAAATGGAATGGAATCAAATGGAATCGAATGGAACCGAATGGAATGGAATGGAAGGGAATGGAATGCAATGGAATGGAATGGAATTGAATGGAATCAACCCGAGTAGAATGGAATGGACTGGAATGGAATGGATTGGAATGGAATGGAATCGAATGGAATGGAATGGAATCAACCCGAGTAGAACGGAATGGAATGGAATGGAATGGAATGGAATGGAATGGAATGGAATGGAATGGAATGGAATGGAATCAACCCGAGTAGAACGGAATGGAATGGAATGGAATGGAATGGAATTGAATGGAATGGAATTCAATGGAATGGAATTCAATGGAATAGAATGGAATGGAATGGAATGGAATGGAATGGAATGGAATGAACCCGAGTAGAACGGAATGGAATGGAATAGAATAGAATGGAATGGAATGGAATGGAATGGAATCGAACGGAATGGAATGGAATGGAATGGAATGGAATGGAATGGAATGGAATGGAATGGAATGGAATCGAATGGAATGGAATGGAATGGAATGGAATGGAATGGAATGGAATGGAATGAAATGGAATCAACCCGAGTAGATTGGAATGGATTGGAATGGAATGAAATGGAATGGAATCGAATGGAATGGAATCGAATGGAATTGAATGGAATCGAATGGAATGGAGTGGAATAGAATGGAATCAACCCGAGTAGAATGGAATGGAATGGAACGGAACGGAGCGGAACGGAACGGAACGGAACGGAACGGAACGGAACGGAATGGAATGGAGTGAAATGGAATGGAATCGAATGGAATCGTACGGAACCGAATGGAATGGAAAGAAGGGAACGGAATGGAATGGAATGGAATGGAATGGAATGGAATCAACCCGAGTGGAATGGAATGGATTGGAATGGAATGGAATGGAATGGAATGGAATGGAATTCAATAGAATATAATGGAATGGAATGGAATGGAATGGAATGGAATGGAATGGAATGGAATGGAATGGAATGGAATCGAATGGAATCGATTGGAATGGAGTGGAATAGAATGGAATCAACCCGAATAGAACGGAACGGAACGGAACGGAATGGAACGGAATGGAATGGAGTGAAATGGAATTGAATCGAATGGAATCGAAAGGAACCGAATGGAATGGAATGGATGGGAATGGAATGGAATTGAATGGAATGGAATGGAATGGAATCAACCCGAGTAGAATGGAATGGATTGGAATGGAATGGAATGGAATCGAATGCAATGCAATGGAATGGAATGGAATGGAATGGAATGGACCCGAGTAGAACGGAATGGAATGGAATGGAATGGAATGGAATGGAATGGAATGAACCCGAGTAGAAAGGAATGGAATGGAATGGAATGGAATGGAATGGAATGGAATGGAATGGAATCGAAAGGAATGGAATGGAATGGAATGGAATGGAATCGAATGGAATTTAATCGAATGGAATCGAATGGAATGGAATGGAAAGGAATGGAATCGAATGGAACGGAATGGAATGGAATGGAATGGAATCGAATGGAATCGAATGGAATGGAGTGGAAGAGAATGGAATCAACTCGAGTAGAACGAAATGGAATGGAACGGAATGGAAGGGAACGGAACGGAATGGAACGGAACGGAATGGAATGGAGTGAAATGGAATAGAATCGAATGGAATCGAATGGAACCGAATGGAATGGAATGGAACGGAATGGAATGGAATGGACTGGAATGGAATGGAATCAACCCTAGTAGAATGTAATGGATTGGAATGGAATGGAATGGAATGGATTGGAATGGAATGGAATCGAATGGAATGGAATGGAATGGAATGGAATGGAATGGAATGGAATGGAATGGAATCAACCCGAGTAGAACGGAATGGAATGGAATAGAATGGAATGGAATGGAATGGAGTGGAATGGAATGGAATGGAATTCAATGGAATGGAATGGAATGGAATGGAATGGAATTGAATGGAATCAACCCGAGTAGAATGGAATGGACTGGAATGGAATGGATTGGAATGGAATGGAATCGAATGGAATGGAATGGAATGGAATGGAATGGAATGGAATGGAATGGAATCAACCCGAGTAGAACGGAATGGAATGGAATGGAATGGAATGGAATTGAATGGAATGGAATTCAGTGGAATGGAATTCAATGGAATAGAATGGAATGGAATGGAATGGAATGGAATGGAATGGAATGAACCCGAGTAGAACGGAATGGAATGGAATGGAATAGAATGGAATGGAATGGAATAGAATGGAATCGAACGGAATGGAATGGAATGGAATGGAATGGAATGGAATGGAATGGAATGGAATGGAATGGAATGGAATCAACCCGAGTAGATTGGAATGGATTGGAATGGAATGAAATGGAATGGAATGGAATTCAATGGAAAAAATGAAATGGAATGGAATGGAATGGAATGGAATGGAATGGAATCGAATGGAATGGAATCGAATGGAATTGAATGGAATCGAATGGAATGGAGTGGAATAGAATGGAATCAACCCGAGTAGAATGGAATGGAATGGAACGGAACGGAGCGGAACGGAACGGAACGGAACGGAACGGAACGGAACGGAATGGAAAGGAGTGAAATGGAATGGAATCGAATGGAATCGTACGGAACCGAATGGAATGGAAAGAAGGGAACGGAATGGAATGGAATGGAATGGAATGGAATGGAATCAACCCGAGTAGAATGGAATGGATTGGAATGGAATGGAATGGAATGGAATGGAATGGAATTCAATAGAATATAATGGAATGGAATGGAATGGAATGGAATGGAATGGAATGGAATGGAATGGAATGGAATCGAATGGAATCGATTGGAATGGAGTGGAATAGAATGGAATCAACCCGAATAGAACGGAACGGAACGGAACGGAATGGAACGGAATGGAATGGAGTGAAATGGAATGGAATCGAATGGAATCGAAAGGAACCGAATGGAATGGAATGGATGGGAATGGAATGGAATTGAATGGAATGGAATGGAATGGAATCAACCCGAGTAGAATGGAATGGATTGGAATGGAATGGAATGGAATCGAATGCAATGCAATGGAATGGAATGGAATGGAATGGAATGGACCCGAGTAGAACGGAATGGAATGGAATGGAATGGAATGGAATGGAATGGAATGGAATGAACCCGAGTAGAACGGAATGGAATGGAATGGAATGGAATGGAATGGAATGGAATGGAATGGAATCGAAAGGAATGGAATGGAATGGAATGGAATGGAATGGAATGGAATTTAATCGAATGGAATCGAATGGAATGGAATGGAAAGGAATGGAATCGAATGGAACGGAATGGAATGGAATGGAATGGAATCGAATGGAATCGAATGGAATGGAGTGGAAGAGAATGGAATCAACTCGAGTAGAACGAAATGGAATGGAACGGAATGGAACGGAACGGAATGGAATGGAGTGAAATGGAATAGAATCGAATGGAATCGAATGGAACCGAATGGAATGGAATGGAACGGAATGGAATGGAATGGACTGGAATGGAATGGAATCAACCCTAGTAGAATGTAATGGATTGGAATGGAATGGAATGGAATGGATTGGAATGGAATGGAATCGAATGGAATGGAATGGAATGGAATGGAATGGAATGGAATGGAATGGAATCAACCCGAGTAGAACGGAATGAAATGGAATGGAATGGAATGGAATGGAATGGAATGGAATGGAATGGAATGGAATGGAATGGAATGGAATGGAATTCAATGGAATGGAATGGAATGGAATGGAATGGAATGGAATGGAATGGAATGGAATGGAATCGAATGGAATTGAATGGAATCGAATGGAATGGAATGGAATAGAATGTAATCAACCCGAGTAGAACGGAATGGAACGGAATGGAATGGAATGGAATGGAATGGAATGGAATGGAATGGAATGGAATGGAATGGAATTGAGTGGAATGGAATGGAATGGAATGGAATGGAATGGAATGGAATGGAATCAACACGAGTAGAACGGAATGGAATGGAATGGAATGGAATGGAATGGAATGGAACTCAATGGAATGGAATGGAATGGAATGGAATCAACCCGAGTAGAACGGAATGGAATGGAATGGAAAGGAATGGAATGCAATGGAATGGAATGGAATGGAATGGAATGGAATGGAATGGAATTCAATGGAATGGAACGGAATGGAATGTAATGGAATGGAATGGAATGGAATGGAATGGAATGGAGAGGAATGGAAGGGAATGGAATGGAATGGAATGGAATGGAATCAACAGGAGTAGAATGGAATGGATTGGAATGGAATTGAATGGAATGGAATCGAATGGAATGGAATGGAATCGAATGGAATGGAATGGAATGGAATGGACGCGAGTAGAAAGGAATGGAATGGAATGGAATGGAATGGAATGGAATGGAATGGAATGGAATGGAATGGATTGGAATGAACCCGAGTAGAACGCAATGGAATGGAATGGAATGCAATGGAATAGAATGGAATGGAATGGAATGGAATGGAATCAACCCGAGAAGAATGGAATGGATAGGAATGGAATGGAAAGGAATGGAATGTAATGCAATAGAATGGAATGGAAGGGAATGGAAAGGAATGGAATGGAATGGAAAGGAATGGAATGGAATGGAATCGAATGGAATCGAATGGAATCGAATGGAATGGAGTGGAATATAGTGGAATCAACCCGAATAGAACGGAACAGAACGAAACGGAACGGAACGGAACGGAATGGAATGGAGTGAAATGGAATGGAATCAAATGGAGTCGAATGGAACCGAATGGAATGGAATGGAAGGGAATGGAATGGAATGGAATGGAATGGAATGGAATGGAATGGAATGGAATGGAATCAACCCGAGTAGAACGGAATGGAATGGAATGGAATGGAATGGAATGGAATGGAATGGAATGGAATGGAATGGAATGGAATGCAATGGAATGGAATGGAATGGAATGGAATTCCATGGAATGGAATGGAATGGAATGGAATCGAATGGAATGGAATGGAATGGAATGGAATGGAATGGAATGGAATGGAATCGAATGGAATGGAATTGAATGGAATGGAATCGAATGGAATGGAATGGAATGGAATGGAATGGAATGGAATGGAATGGAATCAACCCGAGTAGATTGGAATGGATTGGAATGGAATGGAATGGAATGGAATGGAATGGAATGGAATTCAATGGAAAAAATGAAATGGAATGGAATGGAATGGAATGGAATGGAAAGGAATCGAATGGAATCGAATGGAATAGAATGGAATGGAATGGAATGGAATGGAATGGAATGGAATGGAATGGAATGGAATGGAATCGAATGGAATGGAATGGAATGGAATGGAATGGAATGGAATGGAATGGAATGGAATGGAATTTAATGCAATGGAATGGATGGAATGGAATGGAATTCAATGGAATGGAATGGAATGGAATGGAATGGAATGGAATGGAATGGAATCAACCCGAGTAGAACGGAATGGAATGGAATGGAATGCAATGGAATGGAATGGAATGGAATGGAATGGAATGGAATGGAATTCAATGGAATGGAACGGAATGGAATGTAATGTAATGGAATGGAATGGAATGGAATGGAATGGAATGGAGTGGAATGGAAGGGAATGGAATGGAATGGAATGGAATGGAATCAACAGGAGTAGAATGGAATGGATTGGAATGGAATTGAATGGAATGGAATCGAATGGAATGGAATGGAATCGAATGGAATGGAATGGAATGGAATGGACGCGAGTAGAAAGGAATGGAATGGAATGGAATGGAATGGAATGGAATGGAATGGAATGGAATGGAATGGATTGGAATGAACCCGAGTAGAACGCAATGGAATGGAATGGAATGCAATGGAATAGAATGGAATGGAATGGAATGGAATGGAATCAACCCGAGAAGAATGGAATGGATAGGAATGGAATGGAAAGGAATGGAATGTAATGCAATAGAATGGAATGGAAGGGAATGGAAAGGAATGGAATGGAATGGAAAGGAATGGAATGGAATGGAATCGAATGGAATCGAATGGAATCGAATGGAATGGAGTGGAATATAGTGGAATCAACCCGAATAGAACGGAACAGAACGAAACGGAACGGAACGGAACGGAATGGAATGGAGTGAAATGGAATGGAATCAAATGGAGTCGAATGGAACCGAATGGAATGGAATGGAAGGGAATGGAATGGAATGGAATGGAATGGAATGGAATGGAATGGAATGGAATGGAATGGAATCAACCCGAGTAGAACGGAATGGAATGGAATGGAATGGAATGGAATGGAATGGAATGGAATGGAATGGAATGGAATGGAATGCAATGGAATGGAATGGAATGGAATGGAATTCCATGGAATGGAATGGAATGGAATGGAATCGAATGGAATGGAATGGAATGGAATGGAATGGAATGGAATGGAATGGAATCGAATGGAATGGAATTGAATGGAATGGAATCGAATGGAATGGAATGGAATGGAATGGAATGGAATGGAATGGAATGGAATCAACCCGAGTAGATTGGAATGGATTGGAATGGAATGGAATGGAATGGAATGGAATGGAATGGAATTCAATGGAAAAAATGAAATGGAATGGAATGGAATGGAATGGAATGGAAAGGAATCGAATGGAATCGAATGGAATAGAATGGAATGGAATGGAATGGAATGGAATGGAATGGAATGGAATGGAATGGAATGGAATGGAATCGAATGGAATGGAATGGAATGGAATGGAATGGAATGGAATGGAATGGAATGGAATGGAATGGAATGGAATGGAATTTAATGCAATGGAATGGATGGAATGGAATGGAATTCAATGGAATGGAATGGAATGGAATGGAATGGAATGGAATGGAATGGAATCAACCCGAGTAGAACGGAATGGAATGGAATGGAATGGAATGGAATGGAATGGAATGGAATGGAATGGAATGGAATGGAATTCAATGGAATGGAATTCGATGGAATAGAATGGAATGGAATGGAATGGAATGGAATGGAATGAACCCGAGTAGAACGGAATGGAATGGAATGGAATTGAATGGAATGGAATGGAATGGAATGGAATGGAATGGAATGGAATCGAATGGAATGGAATGGAATGGAATTAAATGGATTGGAATCGAATAGAATGGAATGGAATGGAATGGAATCGAATGGAATCGAATGGAATGGAATGGAATGGAATTGAATGGAATGGCATGGAATGGAATCAACCCGAGTAGATTGGAATGGATTGGAATGGAATGGAATGGAATGGAATGGAATGGAATGGAATTCAATGGAAAAAATGAAATGGAATGGAATGGAATGGAATGGAATGGAATGGAATGGAATGGAATGGAATGGAATCGAATGGAAAGGAATGGAATGGAATGGAATCGAATGGAATGGAATGGAATGGAATGGAATGGAATGGAATGGAAAGGAATGGAATGGAATCAACCCGAGTAGATTGGAATGGATTGGAATGGAATGGAATGGAATGGAATGGAATTCAATGGAAAAAATGGAATGGAATGGAATGGAATGGAATGGAATGGAATGGAATGGAATCGAATGGAATCGGATGGAATCGAATGGAATGGAGTGGAATAGAATGGAATCAACCCGAATAGAACGGAACGGAACGGAACGGAATGGAATGGAATTGAGTGAAATGGAATGGAATCGAATGGAATCGAAAGGAACCGAATGGAATGGAAAGGAAGGGAATGGAATGGAATGGAATGGAATGGAATGGAATCAACCCGAGTAGAATGGAATGGAATGGAATCGAATGGAATGGAATGGAATGGAATGGAATGGAATGGAATGAAATGGAATGGAATCAACCCGAGTAGAATGGAGTGGATTGGAATGGAATGGAATGGAATGGAATTCAATGGAATAGAATGAAATGGAATGGAATGGAATTGAATGGAGTGGAATGGAATGGAATGGAATGGAATGGAATGGAATGGAATGGAATGGAATGGAATCGAATGGAATGGAATGGAATGGAATGGAATGGAATGGAATGGAATCAACCCGAGTAGAACGGAATGGAATGGAATGGAATGGAATGGAATGGAATGGAATGGAATTCAATGGAATAGAATGGAATGGAATGGAATAGAATGGAATGGAATGGAATAGAATGGAATGGAATGGAATGGAATGGAATGGAATGGAATGGAATCAACCCGAGTAGAACGGAATGGATTGGAATGGAAAGGAATGGAATGGAATGGAAGGGAATGAATGGAATGGAATGGAATGGAATGGAATCGAATGGAATCGAATGGAATCGAATGGAATGGAACGGAATGGAATGGAATGGAATGGAATCGAATGGAATGGAATGGAATGGAATGGAATCGAATGGAATGGAATGGAATGGAATGGAATGGAATGGAATGGAATGGAATGGAATGGAATGGAATCAACCCGAGTAGAACGGAATGGAATGGAATGGAATGGAATGGACTGGAATCAACCCGAGTAGAACGGAATGGAATGGAATGGAATGGAATGGAATGGAATGGAATGGAATGGAATGGAATGGAATGGAATGGAATGGAATGGAATTCCATGGAATGGAATGGAATGGAATGGAATGGAATGGAATGGAATGGAACGGAATGGAAGGGAATGGAATCAACCCGAGTAGAACGGAATGGAATGGAATGGAATGGAATGGAATGGAATGGAATGGAATGGAATGGAATGGAATGGAATGGAATGGAAGGGAATGGAATCAACCCGAGAAGAACGGAATGGAATGGAATGGAATGGAATGGAATGGAATGGAATGGAATGGAATGGAATGGAATGGAATTCAATGGAATAGAATGGAATGGAATGGAATGGAATGGAATGAACCCGAGTAGAACGGAATGGAATGGAATGGAATTGAATGGAATGGAATGGAATGGAATGGAATGGAATGGAATGGAATGGAATCAACCCGAGTAGAATGGAATGGATTGGAATGGAATGGAATGGAATTCAATGGAATAGAATGAAATGGAATGGAATGGAATGGAATGGAATGGAATGGAATGGAATGGAATGGAATGGAATGGAATGGAATGGAATCAACCCGAGTAGAATTTAATGGATTGGAATGGAATGGAATGGAATGGAATGGAATGGAATGGAATCGATTGGAATGGAGTGGAATAGAATGGAATCAACCCGAATAGAACGGAACGGAACGGAACGGAATGGAACGGAATGGAATGGAGTGAAATGGAATGGAATCGAATGGAATCGAAAGGAACCGAATGGAATGGAATGGATGGGAATGGAATGGAATTGAATGGAATGGAATGGAATGGAATCAACCCGAGTAGAATGGAATGGATTGGAATGGAATGGAATGGAATCGAATGCAATGCAATGGAATGGAATGGAATGGAATGGAATGGACCCGAGTAGAACGGAATGGAATGGAATGGAATGGAATGGAATGGAATGGAATGGAAAGAACCCGAGTAGAACGGAATGGAATGGAATGGAATGGAATGGAATGGAATCGAAAGGAATGGAATGGAATGGAATGGAATGGAATGGAATGGAATTTAATCGAATGGAATCGAATGGAATGGAATGGAAAGGAATGGAATCGAATGGAACGGAATGGAATGGAATGGAATGGAATCGAATGGAATCGAATGGAATGGAGTGGAAGAGAATGGAATCAACTCGAGTAGAACGAAATGGAATGGAACGGAATGGAATGGAACGGAATGGAATGGAGTGAAATGGAATAGAATCGAATGGAATCGAATGGAACCGAATGGAATGGAATGGAACGGAATGGAATGGAATGGACTGGAATGGAATGGAATCAACCCTAGTAGAATGTAATGGATTGGAATGGAATGGAATGGAATGGATTGGAATGGAATGGAATGGAATGGAATGGAATGGAATGGAATGGAATGGAATGGAATGGAATGGAATGGAATCAACCCGAGTAGAACGGAATGAAATGGAATGGAATGGAATGGAATGGAATGGAATGGAATGGAATGGAATGGAATGGAATGGAATGGAATTCAATGGAATGGAATGGAATGGAATGGAATGGAATGGAATGGAATGGAATGGAATCGAATGGAATGGAATCGAATGGAATTGAATGGAATCGAATGGAATGGAATGGAATAGAATGTAATCAACCCGAGTAGAACGGAATGGAACGGAATGGAATGGAATGGAATGGAATGGAATGGAATGGAATGGAATTGAGTGGAATGGAATGGAATGGAATGGAATGGAATGGAATGGAATGGAATCAACACGAGTAGAACGGAATGGAATGGAATGGAATGGAATGGAATGGAATGGAATGGAACTCAATGGAATGGAATGGAATGGAATGGAATCAACCCGAGTAGAACGGAATGGAATGGAATGGAAAGGAATGGAATGCAATGGAATGGAATGGAATGGAATGGAATGGAATTTAATTCAATGGAATGGAACGGAATGGAATGTAATGGAATGGAATGGAATGGAATGGAATGGAATGGAGTGGAATGGAAGGGAATGGAATGGAATGGAATGGAATGGAATCAACAGGAGTAGAATGGAATGGATTGGAATGGAATTGAATGGAATGGAATCGAATGGAATGGAATGGAATCGAATGGAATGGAATGGAATGGAATGGACGCGAGTAGAAAGGAATGGAATGGAATGGAATGGAATGGAATGGAATGGAATGGAATGGAATGGAATGGAATGGATTGGAATGAACCCGAGTAGAACGCAATGGAATGGAATGGAATGCAATGGAATAGAATGGAATGGAATGGAATGGAATGGAATCAACCCGAGAAGAATGGAATGGATAGGAATGGAATGGAAAGGAATGGAATGTAATGCAATAGAATGGAATGGAAGGGAATGGAAAGGAATGGAATGGAATGGAAAGGAATGGAATGGAATGGAATCGAATGGAATCGAATGGAATCGAATGGAATGGAGTGGAATATAGTGGAATCAACCCGAATAGAACGGAACAGAACGAAACGGAACGGAACGGAACGGAATGGAATGGAGTGAAATGGAATGGAATCAAATGGAGTCGAATGGAACCGAATGGAATGGAATGGAAGGGAATGGAATGGAACGGAATGGAATGGAATGGAATGGAATGGAATCAACCCGAGTAGAACGGAATGGAATGGAATGGAATGGAATGGAATGGAATGGAATGGAATGGAATGGAATGGAATGGAATGCAATGGAATGGAATGGAATGGAATGGAATTCAATGGAATGGAATGGAATGGAATGGAATCGAATGGAATGGAATGGAATGGAATGGAATGGAATGGAATGGAATGGAATCGAATGGAATGGAATTGAATGGAATGGAATCGAATGGAATGGAATGGAATGGAATGGAATGGAATGGAATGGAATGGAATCAACCCGAGTAGATTGGAATGGATTGGAATGGAATGGAATGGAATGGAATGGAATGGAATGGAATTCAATGGAAAAAATGAAATGGAATGGAATGGAATGGAATGGAATGGAAAGGAATCGAATGGAATCGAATGGAATAGAATGGAATGGAATGGAATGGAATGGAATGGAATGGAATGGAATGGAATCGAATGGAATGGAATGGAATGGAATGGAATGGAATGGAATGGAATGGAATGGAATGGAATGGAATTTAATGCAATGGAATGGATGGAATGGAATGGAATTCAATGGAATGGAATGGAATGGAATGGAATGGAATGGAATGGAATGGAATGGAATCAACCCGAGTAGAACGGAATGGAATGGAATGGAATGGAATGGAATGGAATGGAATGGAATTCAATGGAATGGAATTCGATGGAATAGAATGGAATGGAATGGAATGGAATGGAATGAACCCGAGTAGAACGGAATGGAATGGAATGGAATTGAATGGAATGGAATGGAATGGAATGGAATGGAATGGAATGGAATCGAATGGAATGGAATGGAATGGAATTAAATGGATTGGAATCGAATAGAATGGCATGGAATGGAATGGAATCGAATGGAATCGAATGGAATGGAATGGAATGGAATTGAATGGAATGGCATGGAATGGAATCAACCCGAGTAGATTGGAATGGATTGGAATGGAATGGAATGGAATGGAATGGAATGGAATTCAATGGAAAAAATGAAATGGAATGGAATGGAATGGAATGGAATGGAATGGAATGGAATGGAATGGAATGGAATGGAATCGAATGGAAAGGAATGGAATGGAATGGAATCGAATGGAATGGAATGGAATGGAATGGAATGGAATGGAATGGAAAGGAATGGAATGGAATCAACCCGAGTAGATTGGAATGGATTGGAATGGAATGGAATGGAATGGAATGGAATGGAATTCAATGGAAAAAATGAAATGGAACGGAATGGAATGGAATGGAATGGAATCGAATGGAATGGAATGGAATGGAATGGAATCGAATGGAATGGAATGGAATGGAATGGAATGGAATGGAATGGAATGGAATGGAATCAACCCGAGTAGAACGGAATGGAATGGAATGGAATGGAATGGACTGGAATCAACCCGAGTAGAACGGAATGGAATGGAATGGAATGGAATGGAATGGAATGGAATGGAATGGAATGGAATGGAATGGAATGGAATTCCATGGAATGGAATGGAATGGAATGGAATGGAATGGAATGGAATGGAACGGAATGGAAGGGAATGGAATCAACCCGAGTAGAACGGAATGGAATGGAATGGAATGGAATGGAATGGAATGGAATGGAATGGAATGGAATGGAATGGAAGGGAATGGAATCAACCCGAGAAGAACGGAATGGAATGGAATGGAATGGAATGGAATGGAATGGAATGGAATGGAATGGAATGGAATTCAATGGAATAGAATGGAATGGAATGGAATGGAATGGAATGAACCCGAGTAGAACGGAATGGAATGGAATGGAATTGAATGGAATGGAATGGAATGGAATGGAATGGAATGGAATGGAATGGAATCAACCCGAGTAGAATGGAATGGATTGGAATGGAATGGAATGGAATTCAATGGAATAGAATGAAATGGAATGGAATGGAATGGAATGGAATGGAATGGAATGGAATGGAATGGAATGGAATGGAATGGAATGGAATGGAATGGAATGGAATGGAATCAACCCGAGTAGAATTTAATGGATTGGAATGGAATGGAATGGAATGGAATGGAATGGAATGGAATGGAATGGAATGGAATCTACCCGAGTAGAACGGAATGGAATGGAATGGAATGGAATGGAATTCAAAGAAATGGAATGGAATGGAATTCAATGGAATGGAATGGAATCAACCCGAGTAGAACGGAATGGAATGGAATGGAATGGAATGGAATGGCATGGAATGCCATGGAATGGAATGGAATCAACCCGAGTAGAACGGAATGGAATGGAATGGAATGGAATGGAATTCAAAGAAATGGAATGGAATGGAATGGAATGGAATGGAATCAACCCGAGTAGAACGGAATGGAATGGTATCTAATGGAATGGAATGGAATGGCATGGAATGGAATGGAATGGAATGAAATGGATTGGAATGGAATGGAATGGAATGGAATGGAATGGAATGGAATGGAATCGAATGGAATCGAATGGAATCGAATGGAATGGAGTGGAATTGAATGGAATCAACCAGAGTAGAACGGAACGGAATGGAATGGAATGGAATGGAATTCAATGGAATAGAATGGAATGGAAAGGAATGGAATGGAATGGAATGGAATGGAATGGAATGGAATCGAATGGAATCGAATGGAATCGAATGGAATGGAATGGAGTAGAATGGAATCAACCAGAGTAGAAAGGAATGGAATGGAATGGAATGGAATGGAATGGAATGGAATGGAATGGAATGGAATGGAATGGAATGGAATGCAATGAAATGGAAAGGAATGGAATCGAATGGAATGGAATCGAATGGAATTGAATGGAATCGAATGGAATGGAATGGAATAGAATGTAATCAACCCGAGTAGAACGGAATGGAACGGAATGGAATGGAATGGAATGGAATGGAATGGAATGGAATGGAATTGAGTGGAATGGAATGGAATGGAATGGAATGGAATGGAATGGAATGGAATCAACACGAGTAGAACGGAATGGAATGGAATGGAATGGAATGGAATGGAATGGAATGGAACTCAATGGAATGGAATGGAATGGAATGGAATCAACCCGAGTAGAACGGAATGGAATGGAATGGAAAGGAATGGAATGCAATGGAATGGAATGGAATGGAATGGAATGGAATTTAATTCAATGGAATGGAACGGAATGGAATGTAATGGAATGGAATGGAATGGAATGGAATGGAATGGAGTGGAATGGAAGGGAATGGAATGGAATGGAATGGAATGGAATCAACAGGAGTAGAATGGAATGGATTGGAATGGAATTGAATGGAATGGAATCGAATGGAATGGAATGGAATCGAATGGAATGGAATGGAATGGAATGGACGCGAGTAGAAAGGAATGGAATGGAATGGAATGGAATGGAATGGAATGGAATGGAATGGAATGGAATGGAATGGAATGGATTGGAATGAACCCGAGTAGAACGCAATGGAATGGAATGGAATGCAATGGAATAGAATGGAATGGAATGGAATGGAATGGAATCAACCCGAGAAGAATGGAATGGATAGGAATGGAATGGAAAGGAATGGAATGTAATGCAATAGAATGGAATGGAAGGGAATGGAAAGGAATGGAATGGAATGGAAAGGAATGGAATGGAATGGAATCGAATGGAATCGAATGGAATCGAATGGAATGGAGTGGAATATAGTGGAATCAACCCGAATAGAACGGAACAGAACGAAACGGAACGGAACGGAACGGAATGGAATGGAGTGAAATGGAATGGAATCAAATGGAGTCGAATGGAACCGAATGGAATGGAATGGAAGGGAATGGAATGGAATGGAATGGAATGGAATGGAATGGAATGGAATCAACCCGAGTAGAACGGAATGGAATGGAATGGAATGGAATGGAATGGAATGGAATGGAATGGAATGGAATGGAATGGAATGGAATGGAATGCAATGGAATGGAATGGAATGGAATGGAATTCAATGGAATGGAATGGAATGGAATGGAATCGAATGGAATGGAATGGAATGGAATGGAATGGAATGGAATGGAATGGAATCGAATGGAATGGAATTGAATGGAATGGAATCGAATGGAATGGAATGGAATGGAATGGAATGGAATGGAATGGAATGGAATCAACCCGAGTAGATTGGAATGGATTGGAATGGAATGGAATGGAATGGAATGGAATGGAATGGAATTCAATGGAAAAAATGAAATGGAATGGAATGGAATGGAATGGAATGGAAAGGAATCGAATGGAATCGAATGGAATAGAATGGAATGGAATGGAATGGAATGGAATGGAATGGAATGGAATGGAATCGAATGGAATGGAATGGAATGGAATGGAATGGAATGGAATGGAATGGAATGGAATGGAATTTAATGCAATGGAATGGATGGAATGGAATGGAATTCAATGGAATGGAATGGAATGGAATGGAATGGAATGGAATGGAATGGAATGGAATCAACCCGAGTAGAACGGAATGGAATGGAATGGAATGGAATGGAATGGAATGGAATGGAATGGAATGGAATGGAATTCAATGGAATGGAATTCGATGGAATAGAATGGAATGGAATGGAATGGAATGGAATGAACCCGAGTAGAACGGAATGGAATGGAATGGAATTGAATGGAATGGAATGGAATGGAATGGAATGGAATGGAATGGAATCGAATGGAATGGAATGGAATGGAATTAAATGGATTGGAATCGAATAGAATGGCATGGAATGGAATGGAATCGAATGGAATCGAATGGAATGGAATGGAATGGAATTGAATGGAATGGCATGGAATGGAATCAACCCGAGTAGATTGGAATGGATTGGAATGGAATGGAATGGAATGGAATGGAATGGAATTCAATGGAAAAAATGAAATGGAATGGAATGGAATGGAATGGAATGGAATGGAATGGAATGGAATGGAATGGAATGGAATCGAATGGAAAGGAATGGAATGGAATGGAATCGAATGGAATGGAATGGAATGGAATGGAATGGAATGGAATGGAAAGGAATGGAATGGAATCAACCCGAGTAGATTGGAATGGATTGGAATGGAATGGAATGGAATGGAATGGAATGGAATTCAATGGAAAAAATGAAATGGAACGGAATGGAATGGAATGGAATGGAATCGAATGGAATGGAATGGAATGGAATGGAATCGAATGGAATGGAATGGAATGGAATGGAATGGAATGGAATGGAATGGAATGGAATCAACCCGAGTAGAACGGAATGGAATGGAATGGAATGGAATGGACTGGAATCAACCCGAGTAGAACGGAATGGAATGGAATGGAATGGAATGGAATGGAATGGAATGGAATGGAATGGAATGGAATGGAATGGAATTCCATGGAATGGAATGGAATGGAATGGAATGGAATGGAATGGAATGGAACGGAATGGAAGGGAATGGAATCAACCCGAGTAGAACGGAATGGAATGGAATGGAATGGAATGGAATGGAATGGAATGGAATGGAATGGAATGGAATGGAAGGGAATGGAATCAACCCGAGAAGAACGGAATGGAATGGAATGGAATGGAATGGAATGGAATGGAATGGAATGGAATGGAATGGAATTCAATGGAATAGAATGGAATGGAATGGAATGGAATGGAATGAACCCGAGTAGAACGGAATGGAATGGAATGGAATTGAATGGAATGGAATGGAATGGAATGGAATGGAATGGAATGGAATGGAATCAACCCGAGTAGAATGGAATGGATTGGAATGGAATGGAATGGAATTCAATGGAATAGAATGAAATGGAATGGAATGGAATGGAATGGAATGGAATGGAATGGAATGGAATGGAATGGAATGGAATGGAATGGAATGGAATGGAATGGAATGGAATCAACCCGAGTAGAATTTAATGGATTGGAATGGAATGGAATGGAATGGAATGGAATGGAATGGAATGGAATGGAATCAACCCGAGTAGAACGGAATGGAATGGAATGGAATGGAATGGAATTCAAAGAAATGGAATGGAATGGAATTCAATGGAATGGAATGGAATCAACCCGAGTAGAACGGAATGGAATGGAATGGAATGGAATGGAATGGCATGGAATGCCATGGAATGGAATGGAATCAACCCGAGTAGAACGGAATGGAATGGAATGGAATGGAATGGAATTCAAAGAAATGGAATGGAATGGAATGGAATGGAATGGAATCAACCCGAGTAGAACGGAATGGAATGGTATCTAATGGAATGGAATGGAATGGCATGGAATGGAATGGAATGGAATGAAATGGATTGGAATGGAATGGAATGGAATGGAATGGAATGGAATGGAATGGAATCGAATGGAATCGAATGGAATCGAATGGAATGGAGTGGAATTGAATGGAATCAACCAGAGTAGAACGGAACGGAATGGAATGGAATGGAATGGAATTCAATGGAATAGAATGGAATGGAAAGGAATGGAATGGAATGGAATGGAATGGAATGGAATCGAATGGAATCGAATGGAATCGAATGGAATGGAATGGAGTAGAATGGAATCAACCAGAGTAGAAAGGAATGGAATGGAATGGAATGGAATGGAATGGAATGGAATGGAATGGAATGGAATGGAATGGAATGGAATGCAATGAAATGGAAAGGAATGGAATGGAATCGAATGGAATGGACTGGAATGAAATTTAAAGGAATGGAATGGACTGGAATGGAATGGAATGGAATCAACCCGAGTAGAATGGAATGGATTGGAATGGAATGGAATGGAATCGAATGGAATCAAATGGAACCGAATGGAATGGAATGGAATGGAATGGAATGGAATGGAATGGAATGGAATGGAATGGAATCAACCCGAGTAGAAAGGAATGGATTGGAATGGAATGGAATATAATGTAATGGAATGGAATGGAATCGAATGGAATCGAATGGAATCGAATGGAATGGAATGGAATGGAATGGAATGGAATTCAATGGAATGGAATGGAATGGAATGGAATGGAATGGAATGGAATCAACCCGAGTAGAACGGAATGGAGTGGAATGGAATAGAATGGAATGGAATGGAATGGAATGGAATGGAATGGAATGGAATGGAATGGAGTGGAGTGGAATGGAGTGGAATGGAATGGAAAGGAATGGAATGGAATGGAATGGAATGGAATGGAATGGAATCAACCCGAGTAGAATGGAATGGATTGGAATGGAATGGAATGGAATCGAATGGAATGGATTGGAATCGAATGGAATGCAAAGGAATGGAATGGACGCGAGTAGAACGGAATGGAATGGAATGGAATGGAATGGAATGGAATGGAATGGAATGGAATGGAATGAACCAGAGTGGAACGGAATGGAATATAATGGAATGGAATGGAATGGAATGGAATGGAATGGATTGGAATCAACCCGAGCAGAATGGAATGGATAGGAATGGAATGGAATGGAATGGAATGGAATGGAATTCAATAGAATAGAATGGAAGGGAATGGAAAGGAATGCAATGGAATGGAATGGAATGGAATAGGATGGAATCGAAAGGAATGGAGTGGAATAGAATGGAATCAACCCGAATAGAACGGAACGGAACGGAACGGAACGGAATGGAATGGAATTGAGTGAAATGGAATGGAATCGAATGGAATCGAAAGGAACCGAATGGAATGGAATGGAAGGGAATGGAATGGAATGGAATGGAATGGAATGGAATGGAATGGAATCAACCCGAGTAGAATGGAATGGAATGGAATGGAATGGAATGGAATGGAATGGAATGGAATGGAATGGAATGGAATGGAATCAACCCGAGTAGAATGGAGTGGATTGGAATGGAATGGAATGGAATGGAATGGAATGGAATGGAATGGAATTCAATGGAATAGAATGAAATGGAATGGAATGGAATTGAATGTAGTGGAATGGAATGGAATGGAATGGAATGGAATGGAATGGAATGGAATGGAATGGAATGGAATGGAATGGAATCGAATGGAATGGAATGGAATGGAATGGAATGGAATAAACCCGAGTAGAACGGAAAGGAATGGAATGGAATGGAATGGAATGGAATGGAATGGAATGGAATGGAATGGAATGGAATGGAATGGAATCGAATCGAATGGAATGGAATGGAATGGAATGGAATCAACCCGAGTAGAACGGAATGGAATGGAATGGAATGGAATGGAATGGAATGGAATGGAATGGAATGGAATGGAATGGAATGGAATGGAATTCAATGGAATAGAATGGAATGGAATGGAATGGAATGGAATGGAATGGAATGGAATCGAATGGAATCGAATGGAATGGAATGGAATAGAATGGAAACAACCCGAGTAGAAAGGAAAGGAATGGAATGGAATGGAATGGAATGGAATGGAATGGAATGGAATTTAATGCAATGAAATGGAAAGGAATGGAATGGAATAGAATGGAATGGACTGGAATGAAATGGAAAGTAATGGAATGGACTGGAATGGAATGGAATGGAATCAACCCGAGTAGAATGGAATGGATTGGAATGGAATGGAATGGAATCGAATGGAATCAAATGGAACCGACTGGAATGGAATGGAAAGGAATGGAATGGAATGGAATGGAATGGAATGGAATGGAATGGAATGGAATGGAATGGAATCAACCCGAGTAGAAAGGAATGGATTGGAATGGAATGGAATATAATGTAATGGAATGGAATGGAATCGAATGGAATCGAATGGAATCGAATGGAATGGAATGGAATGGAATGGAATGGAATGGAATGGAATTCAATGGAATGGAATGGAATGGATTGGAATGGAATGGAATGGAATCAACCCGAGTAGAACGGAATGGAATGGAATGGAATGGAATGGAACGGAATCGAATGGAATGGAATGGAATCGAATGGAATGGAAAGGAATGGAATGGACGCGAGCAGAACAGAATGGAATGGAATGGAATGGAATGGAATGGAATGGAATGGAATGGAATGGAATGGAATGAACCCGAGTGGAACGGAATGGAATGGAATGGAATGGAATGGAATTCAATGGAATGGAACGGAATGGAATCATCCCGAGCAGAATGGAATGGATAGGAATGGAATGGAATGGAATGGAATGTAATTCAATAGAATAGAATGGAAGGGAATGGAAAGGAATGGAATGGAATGGAATGGAATGGAATGGAATGGAATGGAATTGAATTGAATGGAATGGAGTGGAATGGAATGGAATTCAATGGAAAGGAATGGAATGGAATGGAATGGAATGGAAAGGAATGGAATGGAATGGAATGGAATGGAATGGAATGGAATGGAATGGAATTCAATGGAATAGGATGGAATGGAATGGAATGGAATGGAATGGAATGGAATGGAATGGAATCGAATGGAATCCAATGGAATCGAATGGAATGGAATGGAATAGAACGGAATCAACCAGAGTAGAAAGGAATGGAATGGAATGGAATGGAATGGAATGGAATGGAATGGAATGGAATGCAATGAAATGGAAAGGAATGGAATGGAATAGAATGGAATGGACTGTAATGAAATGGAAAGTAATGGAATGGACTGGAATGGAATGGAATGGAATCAACCCGAGTAGAATGGAATGGATTGGAATGGAATGGAATGGAATCGAATGGAATCAAATGGAACCGACTGGAATGGAATGGAATGGAATGGATTTGAATGGAATGGAATGGAATCGAATGGAATCAAATGGAACCGACTGGAATGGAATGGAAGGGAATGGAATGGAATGGAATGGAATGGAATGGAATGGAATGGAATGGAATGGAATCAACCCGAGTAGAAAGGAATGGATTGGAATGGAATGGAATATAATGTAATGGAATGGAATGGAATCAAATGGAATCGAATGGAATGGAATGGAATGGAATGGAATGGAATGGAATGGAATGGAATGGAATGGAATGGAAATCAATGGAATGGAATGGAATGGAATGGAATGGAATGGAATGGAATGGAATGGAATCAACCCGAGTAGAACAGAATGGAATGGAATGGAATGGAACGGAATCGAATGGAATGGAATGGAATCGAATGGAATGGAAAGGAATGGAATGGACGCGAGTAGAACAGAATGGAATGGAATGGAATGGAATGGAATGGAACGGAATGGAATGGAATGGAATGGAATGAACCCGAGTGGAACGGAATGGAATGGAATGGAATGGAATGGAATTCAATCTAATGGAACGGAATGGAATCATCCCGAGCAGAATGGAATGGAAAGGAATGGAATGGAATGGAATGGAATGTAATTCAATAGAATAGAATGGAAGGGAATGGAAAGGAATGGAATGGAATGGAATGGAATTCAATGGAATGGAACGGAATGGAATGGAATGGAATGGAATGGAATGGAGTGGAATGGAATGGAATGGAATGGAATGGAATGGAATGGAATGGAATGGAATGGAATGGAATGGAATCGAATGGAATCCAATGGAATCGAATGGAATGGAATGGAATAGAACGGAATCAACCAGAGTAGAAAGGAATGGAATGGAATGGAATGGAATGGAATGGAATGGAATGGAATGGAATGGAATGCAATGAAATGGAAAGGAATGGAATGGAATAGAATGGAATGGACTGTAATGAAATGGAAAGTAATGGAATGGACTGGAATGGAATGGAATGGAATCAACCCGAGTAGAATGGAATGGATTGGAATGGAATGGAATGGAATCGAATGGAATCAAATGGAACCGACTGGAATGGAATGGAATGGAATGGATTTGAATGGAATGGAATGGAATCGAATGGAATCAAATGGAACCGACTGGAATGGAATGGAAGGGAATGGAATGGAATGGAATGGAATGGAATGGAATGGAATGGAATGGAATGGAATCAACCCGAGTAGAAAGGAATGGATTGGAATGGAATGGAATATAATGTAATGGAATGGAATGGAATCAAATGGAATCGAATGGAATCGAATGGAATGGAATGGAATGGAATGGAATGGAATGGAATGGAATGGAATTCAATGGAATGGAATGGAATGGAATGGAATGGAATGGAATGGAATGGAATGGAATCAACCCGAGTAGAACGGAATGGAATGGAATGGAATGGAATGGAACGGAATCGAATGGAATGGAATGGAATCGAATGGAATGGAAAGGAATGGAATGGACGCGAGTAGAACAGAATGGAATGGAATGGAATGGAATGGAATGGAACGGAATGGAATGGAATGGAATGGAATGAACCCGAGTGGAACGGAATGGAATGGAATGGAATGGAATGGAATTCAATGGAATGGAACGGAATGGAATCATCCCGAGCAGAATGGAATGGAAAGGAATGGAATGGAATGGAATGGAATGTAATTCAATAGAATAGAATGGAAGGGAATGGAAAGGAATGGAATGGAATGGAATGGAATGGAATGGAATGGAATGGAATGGAATTCAATGGAATGGAACGGAATGGAATGGAATGGAATGGAATCGAATGGAATGGAATGGAATGGAATGGAATGGAATGGAGTGGAATGGAAGGGAATGGAATGGAATGGAATGGAATGGAATGGAATGGAATCAACAGGAGTAGAATGGAATGGATTTGAATGGAATGGAATGGAATGGAATCGAATGGAATGGAATGGAATCGAATGGAATGGAATGGAATGGAATGGACGCGAGTAGAACGGAATGGAATGGAATGGAATGGAATGGAATGGAATGGAATGGAATGGAATGGAATGGATTGGAATGAACCCGAGTAGAACGCAATGGAATGGAATGGAATGCAATGGAATAGAATGGAATGGAATGGAATGGAATGGAATCAACCAGAGTAGAATGGAATGGATAGGAATGGAATGGAATGGAATGGAATGGAATGCAATAGAATGGAATGGAAGGGAATGGAAAGGAATGGAATGGAATGGAAAGGAATGGAATGGAATGGAATCGAATGGAATCGAATGGAATCGAATGGAATGGAGTGGAATAGAGTGGAATCAACCCGAATAGAACAGAACAGAAAGAAACGGAACGGAACGGAACGGAATGGAATGGTGTGAAATGGAATGGAATCAAATGGAGTCGAATGGAACCGAATGGAATGGAATGGAATGGAATGGAATGGAATGGAATGGAATGGAATGGAATGGAATGGAATGGAATGGAATGGAATGGAATCAACCCGAGTAGAACGGAATGGAATGGAATGGAATGGAATGGAATGGAATGGAATGCAATGGAATGGAATGGAATGGAATGGAATGGAATGGAATGGAATGGAATGCAATGGAATGGAATGGAATGGAATGGAATTCAATGGAATGGAATGGAATGGAATGGAATGGAATGGAATGGAATGGAATGGAATGGAATCAACCCGAGTAGAACGGAATGGAATGGAATGGAATGGAATGGAATGGAATGGAATGGAATGGAATTGAATGGAATTCAATGGAATGGAATGGAATGGAATGGAATGGAATGCAATGGAATCGAATGGAATGGAATGGAATGGAATGGAATCGACTGGAATCGAATGGAATGGAATGGAATGAAACGGAATGGAATGGAATGGAATGGAATGGAATTTAATGGAATCAACCCGAGTAGATTGGAATGGATTGGAATGGAATGGAATGGAATGGAATGGAATGGAATGGAATGGAATTCAATGGAAAAAATGAAATGGAATGGAATGGAATGGAATGGAATGGAATGGAATCGAATGGAATCGAATGGAATGGAATGGAATGGAATGGAATGGAATGGAATCGAATGGTATGGAATGGAATGGAATGCAATCGAATGGAATCGAATGGAATGGAAATTGAATGGAATGGAATGGAATGGAATTTCATGCAATGGAACGGAATGGAATGGAATGGAATTCAATGGAATGGAATGGAATGGAATGGAATGGAATGGAATGGAATCAACCCGAGTAGAACGGAATGGAATGGAATGGAATGGAATGGAATGGAATGGAATGGAATGGAATGGAATGGAATTCAATGGAATGGAATTCAATGGAATAGAATGGAATGGAATGGAATGGAATGGAATGGAATGGAATGGAATGGAATGGAATGAACCCGAGTAGAACGGAATGGAATATAATGGAATTGAATGGAATGGAATGGAATGGAATGGAATGGAATCGAATGGAATCGAATGGAATGGAATGGAATGGAATGGAATGGAATGGAATGGAATCGAATGGAATGGAATGGAATGGAATGGAAATGAATGGAATCGAATGGAATGGAATGGAATGGAATGGAATGGAATGGAATGGAATGGAATCAACCCGAGTAGATTGGAATGGATTGGAATGGAATGGAATGGAATGGAATGAAATGGAATGGAATTCAATGGAAAAAATGAAATGGAATGGAATGGAATGGAATGGAATGGAATGGAATGGAATGGAATGCAATGGAATGGAATGGAATGGAATGGAATGCAATGGAATGGAA